>NC_029786.2:60944771-60950761 GCF_000816755.2 Arachis ipaensis
AAGAGACTAGATAACCAAGTCTAGATCTCAATGCCTTCCTAGATCCAACAAGAACAATGCAAAGAAAATTGTAAATTGCAAAGAAAGTAGATGAAGAAGCAAGTAACCGAAATTGAAATTCAATTAAGCAGAAAATTAAACAAGATCCCAAGGTGAGATTGAAACAGAATTTCTTCAATTCTCCACCCAAAATCCAAGACAAGAAAAGTAAAGAGTGCTGGGCAAGAACAAGGAAGAAGAGAGATCAATTCTCCTCCCAAATTCTCTTAAATTAAAACAACAATGCTAAGAAATGTAAAAGTGAGCTCTAAGCAAACCGAAAAGAAAGCTATTCTGAAAAACTAAAAGGGAAGCTCCCCGAAAAACTTAAATCTTATGCTATTTATACACTTTCTTCAAATGGCCTTCAAGCCTTCAATTGGGCCTTTGCTCTTGATGGAATTGGGTTGAGAGAGGCCTTGGTTGATTGCTCTTGGAGTTTGGAGAAGAACCGAATTGAACCGGGTTTGAAATCATGAAAGCTTGAGTGAAAGTTGGAGTAAAAGTTAGGGGCTAACTTTTGCTCCAACTTTTCACATCAGCACCCTTCTATGCTGATACCAACGTTGGGGCAAAAGTTAGGGGTCTAACTTTTGCTCCAACGTTGGCCTCCCCTTGCTTATTCATGGCGCCAACGTTAGCCAAAAAGTTAGGGGCTAACGTTGGCGCAAACTTTTGCTCTCCAGGGTGTTGATTTCTGATGCCAAAGAATGGTTCTTTCATTTAAGATGGATTGAAGAACAACTTGTAAAGTCCTGTGAGTGAAGTGATTAAGTAACAGTGGGGTGAACTCTAAATTATATGCTCATACAAGGGCTTCAGTGCTTACTAGTCCTCAGATATTGGGAGTCTTAGGTCTTAGGATTTTCATCCAAATGGTATCATGGAGATCTCTTTATATGTAGTCACCTTGAAGCAGCTTATAGTTTCTTTGCTTTGGCCTTGACTCTAAGTGTCATGTCTCAAAGCGGCTCTTTAGATAAGCTTTCAATCAATACTCCTAAACCAGTTGGTTTTAAGGTATTAGGTGTTAAAGCACCCCTAAGGATTTACTTGCTCAAGCCTCTTTCTTTGACACAACTCAACCACAAGCATTTACTAGGCTAACAACTCTTTGAGTTTTGTTTCTTCTTTCTTTTTCTGCCTAGTAATTGATGCTCAGAGCCTTGGGCCATGTTCTTTTTGTTTTTGTATTTTCTTTTTCTTTCTTTTGTTTTGTTTGCTGCTTCTTGGATCAATAAATTTTTGAGAATCTCCACAATACTTCTTTGAACTTCATGTCCTGCCTATGAGCTCCCATGCAAGTTTTCACAAGCATGCAACCTCAATACATAATCATACAACTAGAACCACCACTTCTCCTAATCTTTTGCTTGCCTCAAAATTGTTTAATTCCTCAATCCTTCTTTTCAAAGAACTTTCATGTGATGCAATTTTTTTTTTGAACATTGAGTGCAAACAAGTTTTGAAGAGAAAAATGTTGTGAATGATCAAGCATCTTGCTTATTGAATTACAGAAAAGAAACCATGCTAAACAGACAGATAATTAGGGAAACTAAACCACTCTCAATCATAGCAGTGTTTGATGTAAGATAATCACTTAACAATACAACCTTTTGGAGTTCACTTGCTTTCCTTCTTCTCATCATCATCATTGCTAGCCTTTAGGTTCATCTTTTGTTTCTTTGGTTGATGATGCTTAATCCTTCCAAAAGCTTGTATGGACCTCTGCAATGATATTGAAGGTTGCTTGTTCCCCAAGCACTTGGAAACAATGGTTAGTCTGGCTAATTTATTTATGGGCTTTTGAACTTACTTTGGTGTGGGAACACCAAACTTAGTACCTTGCCAATGGTTTTCATGCATCAAATTAACCATGTGTGATAAAAAATTTTTTTTCTTCTTTTTTTAAAAGCAATAAAACTGAAAACTAGGAAACAGCAGAATAGTTAACTAGTTCATCCAACATGCTTGAAGCCAGCATTATGCAGAAAGTGAGAATGTGTTTTATAATGGGATTTTGGTGAAACACCAAACTTAGAATCCTGCATTCTCCTTTAGATTGTTTTGATGTGCAATACCAAACTTAGCTTCTTTCATTATAGATGAAACTAATTAACCTTTTTATTAAAATAGTTATGAACAGAAAACTACCTCAAGTTGGGTTGCCTCCCAACAAGCGCTCTTTTATTGTCACTAGCTTGACATCCTTCATCCTCAGATCATGGAAGTTGAGGTTTCTGTTGCCTTTGGTTTCCTCCTCTCACCATAGGCTTCTCCTTGATAGTTGTTTCTTTTCCCGTAGCCTTCTCACTGTTTTCCATAACTGCTTTCCCTTTCAACCCAGCAGCTTTTTCACTGTTCTTTGAGTCATCTTCAGTGGCTCTTAGGGACATATTTCCCTCTCTCTCGCCCAGTTTAGCAAGGTTTTGAACCAGTTGTTCCATGTGCCTTTCAATTCTCTTGAGATATGCCTCTTGGTTTTTCCTTATATCATCTTGCTCTATTATTGTCATTTCTTGAATTTTCATAAACCTTTCTATCATCATTTCTAGAACATAGAGTCTTTGGAAGTTTAGGATTGGTTGTGGCTGTGTTAATTGTGGTGATTGATGTAAATCATTTTGGGCGGGTGGTGAGGTAGGACAGGGCTGGAGGTGTGTATAGTGGGATGGTGTGTAGTGATTTTTGTTGGTATGGTGGTGTTTTTGCAGGTTTGGGAAGTTGGGGTTGTTATAGTTGAAGTCCCTTTGTTCCTGATGCTGAGATTCCCTCATTCTTAGATAAGAATGTGGTTTCCATGGTGGAAATTGTGCATTCACTGTGGCAGAATGTAAAGAATCAATTTGTCTAGCTATTGATTCCAATTGCTGCTGAGTTTGCTGGTATAGCTGTTTGTTTTGATTCATGATTGCTCTCACTCCTTCAAGATTCATTACTTCCTTTTCTGAAATTGCATTCCGTGGTGTCTCAAATGAGTGTTGGTTATTGGCTCTTTTGTCACTGAACTCTACAGTTCCTTGGATGGTTGCTGTTGCCTTGAGTAGGCCATCTGAGAAGTAATCTACTGCTCTTCTTGTTTCTGAGGTTAATCCTTCATAGAATGCTTGAAAATCCACCTTGTCACTTGCTTTCTTGTATCTTTCCCATGCTTTGAATAATGGTTCTTCCTCTCTTTGTATGAATGGATGTATTCCTTCTTTCATCTTAATGTTTTGTCGGGATAATGAGAATTTGGCTAGGAACTTAGCAACCAAATCATCCCAACTAGTGATACTTCCTTGGGGAAAGGTTTCAAACCATTGTGCCGCTTCATCCTTTAGTGAGAAAGGAAATAACAAGAGCTTACAGGTATCATGGTTTACACCATTGAGATTGACAGCACCACAAGTTTTCAAAAAAATGGATAGGTGCTGTTCAGGGTCCTCCAATGGTCCTCCCCCAAACGAGCAGTTATTTTGGACCAATGTAATGAGTTGTGGCTTCAATTCAAAGTTATTTGCATTGACATTAGGGGTGAGAATGCTGCTTCCACAATGTCTAGGATTTGCAAAAGTATAGGAAGCTAAAACTCTCCTCTGGGGTGGATTGTTATTGTTGTTGTCTGCTCCACCTGGTGGATTGGTTGAATGTTCCTCCATATCTTGGAATTCTTCTTCTGATTCCTCTTCTCCAACAATATTTTTCCCTCTTTCAGCTCTTCTTAACCTTCTAAGAGTTCTTTCGTCTTGTTCATGAAAGATGGGTGTATTTCTTCTTGTACCTGACATACAAGCAGAACATAAGAAACACACAAACCAGTGACACTTCAATCTATTGCTAGAATGAAGTTTTAGTTAGCTTAAGCAAAAATTCAAACAGTTAGTGGGTTAATTGAAAATTAAAGGAATAGAAAATAAAAATGCTAGATCTAGATCACCACCTCACTTAATCATTGTCAATCTAATCAATCCCCGGCAACGGCACCAAAAACTTGATGGGATATTTTCGCGGAAAAACGAATTTCTCCAAAATACCCAAATCTAACCGGCAAGTGCACCGGGTCGCATCAAGTAATAATAACTCACGGGAGTGAGATCGATCCCACAGGGATTGAAGGATTGAGCAATTTAGTTTAGTGGTTGATTTAGTCAAGCGAATCAAGAATTGGTTGAGAGATTTGTGATTTGCAGAATTTAAATTGCATAGAAAGTAAAGGAAATGGATGAATTGCATGAAATTAAAGAGACTATGCTATTTATACACTTTCTTCAAATAGTCTTCAAGCCTTCAATTGGGCCTTAGCTCTTGATGGAATTGGGTTGAGAGAGGCCTTGGTTGATTGCTCTTGGAGTTTGTAGAAGAACCGAATTGAACCGGGTTTGAAATCATAAAAGCTTGAGTGAAAGTTGGAGTAAAAGTTAGGGGCTAACTTTTACTCCAACTTTTCACATCAGCACCCTTCCTTGCTGATACCAACGTTGGGGCAAAAGTTAGGGGTCTAAATTTTGCTCCAACGTTGGCCTCCCCTTGCTTATTCATGGCGCCAACGTTAGCCAAAAAGTTAGGGGCTAACGTTGGCGCAAACTTTTGCTAGTCCAGGGAGTGTTTTTCATGCGCCAACGTTAGCCAAAAAGTTAGGGGCTAATGTTGGCGCAAACTTTTGCTCATCCAGGGAGTGTTTTGTGATGCCAAAAGTTAGCCAAAAAGTTTGAGGCTAACTTTTGCTCCAGCTTTTGTCCAAAAGTTAGCCAAAAAGTTTGAGGCTAACTTTTGGTCCAGCTTTTTGCTTCCTGGTTCATTTTCAATTAATCCAAAAGTTTGGGCTAAAGTTTGAGGCAAACTTTTGCTCAAACTTTCTGTCCTCTCTTCCTCCTAACCATTCCTTCTTGCTTCAACCTTTCTCCAAGCTTTCTTCACCTATCATTAATCAACCAAACACATCAAAGCTATGCTCAAAATCATGAGATATTCATTCTTTCATAATATGTGACAATTATAGCATAAAACCTCATGAAATTGCATGAATTCATACATGGTTGATTAAATCAAAAGAAGCATGAAAATCTACCCAATTGGCTTGCTTATGGCTCAAGAAAGTGCATAATTCTATTGAAATCAAAAGAAAAAGGGTAGTGAAACTAGGCTAAGATGACTTGTCATCAATATCCCAGGCAAGACAAAGGATCATCTGAATGCTCGATATGACTTAAAAGATTTGGGGATCTGGAAAAATCTTCAACCAAAGGAGGTGAATAATGGCAAGAGAATAAAGTTGGCAAAGGCATGCTTTTCTATGACTGCTGCTGATGACAAGTCATCCTAGCCTATTTTAACTAGTCTTTTTCTTTTGTTTTCATTAGAATTATGCACTTTCTTGAGCTAATAGACATTGTGGGAGCAGCATCTTGGCTCCAAATGTCAATGCCAACAATTTTGAACTCAAGCCACAACTCATCACTTTGGTTCAGAACAATTGCTCTTTTGGTGGAGGACCAGTTGAGGACCCACACCAACATTTATCCACTTTCTTGAGGATATGCAACACTGTCAAAACTAATGGAGTGCCCCCTGACAGTTACCAATTCCCTTTTACTCTTCTGTTTAATGCAATTTTACTTTTCCTTGTTTAAATTCTACAAATCCAATCCCCAATTCCCTTTACAATTCCAGCAGTTTACATTTCTTGCACTTTAAGATTCCGCAATTTACATTTCTTGCATTCTAAGTTTCCGCTATTTAATTTCTTGTTCTTTAAGATTCAGCAATTTAATTTCTTGCTCTCTTTAATTTCATGCAATTTACATTCTGCAAATCACAAATTACCTAACCAAAACTTGATTCGCTTGACTAAATCAACCACTAAACTAAAATTTCTCAATCCTTCAATCCCTGTGGGATCGACCTCACTCATGTGAGTTATTATTACTTGATGCGACCCGGTACACTTGCCGGTGAGTTTTGTGTCGGAT
>NC_029786.2:60950786-60997316 GCF_000816755.2 Arachis ipaensis
GTTCTATGCAAATGTCCCAAGGCTTGACATGCGTCAGCCCCCAACATACAAGAGCTATGTATGGGGGGTGGAAGTAGACTTTAGCCCAGAGGCAATCAAGAAAGTTTTGAAACTAAAGTCAGTCCGCTTTGATGAACCGGGATACCAACAAAGATTGAATGAGGATCAAGATTATGAGGAGATTGCGAGAGACATTTGTTTTGAGAACTCAGAATGGGAAGGAGATAACAAGAACAGATACAAGTTCCTGAAGAGATGTAACCTCACTCCGGAAGCAAAAGGATGGTATGAGTTGATGAAAAGGTCAATTCTGGGCACAGTGAACACCTTAGAAGTTAACAGGGAGAGAGCCGTGATGCTGCATTGCATCATTGTGGGAGGAGAGATAAGAGTTCATGAAATCCTTGTAAGAGACATTCAAAAGCTAGCTGAAAAGAATTCGGCTGGATCTTGGTTGTACTATCCGAGCACCATTTGGAGGTTGTGTGCAAGGGCTAAGGTTCCAATGGAAGAGGAGAATCCAATGTGGTTAAGCCAAGGCATGCCCATAACCATTGAACAGATGATGATGCCCCTTGAAGCACATCAAGGCCGAAGGCCACATGGAGGAAGGGAAGTAGAAGAACCAATGGAAGAAGATGAGCCACACATAGAGGAAGAGCCACAAGAGGAGGAGGAACAGCCACACTTTTTCCCACATGGCAATATGGATATGACTCAAATGCAAGAAGCAATAGGGAGATTGTCTCAATAGTACACGAGAATCCAAGAAAGGCAAGAGGAATACCATTCTCTGTACATGAAAAACCAACAAGCACAAGAAGAAAGAGAGCTAAGAATAATGAACAAACAAAATGAATTCGAGTCAAGATTCCTTGTGATGCAAGAAGAACATGCCTTTCAATCTCATGAATCTTTTGGGAAGTTGGAACAAATGCAAACTGAAAATTTGAAGGCTCTTAAAGAGTTCACAACACTTCAAGATGCAAGGTATGAAGTGCAAGCCGATTACAACGTCAATATTTTATTACTTGATACGACCCGGTACACTTGCCGGTTAGATTTGTGTGTTTTGGGAGAAATTAATTTTTCACCAAATTACTCATCAGCTGCAGAGAAGTCAATTTTTTGTGGTGTTTTGAAGACAACAAAGCTACCTGATGGTAGTGCTTCAAATATATCACAGTGTGTACATCTAGGAGAAAGAAAAATCTCTGGGTATAAGACCCACGATGCTCTTTTTTTGCTACACTACTTACTACAAATACCGATTAAAAGTATCCTTCCTGATCACGTGGCCATACTGTTGATTCGACTAAGTTCCTTTTTTCGTCGCTTATGCAAAAAGTTAATCACACTGGAAGAGATAGATCGACTGGAGTTAGAGATTGTGGAAATATTATGCCAGCTTGAGAGGATCTTTCTCCCTAGTTTTTTGACATAATGGTTCATCTTCCCATTGATTTAGCAAATTAGGTAAGATTGGGTGGTCCGGTACAGTTTCATTGGATGTATCCTCCAGAAAGGTACATGTGTACATTAAAGTCATATGTACGCAACAAAAGTCGCCCCGAAGGTTCTATTGCAGAGGCATATCTGGCTGAAGAGTGCTTAACTTTCTGCTCAAGATACTTGCATGGAGGTGTGCGAACAAGACTTAATAAGCAACCTCGGAATGATGATGATCCTAATGACGACGAAGTTTTACCTTCAAAGTTGTTTTCTAACAAAGGTCGTTCGTTAGGCGTGGAAAATGGAGAACCAATTAATCTCGATGACATATCAAGTGCTCAAGCCCATGTGTATGTATTATACAATTGTGAAGAAGTCACAGATTATGTTAGGTAACTTAATATAACTTATGTTTATTCACTAAATCAGGTGCATTTAGATTTTTTTCGATCAAACATAACTATTATTAACTACAGAGAGCATGAGGATGAGGTTAATAATCAGCGAGGAACAAAATGGAGAAAAGCAAAAGTTCACAGTAAAACCTTCTCGCAGTGGTTTGAAACTCGGGCGAGGGATCCAGATGTGCCTGTTTGGCTAAAAGAATTATCTCGAGGTCCAAGCTCTGTTGCAAGAAGATTTTCTGGATATATAATTAATGGATATAGGTTTCACACTTTGGAGCGTGAGGCAAGGAGAAAAACATAAAATAGTGGTGTCACATTAACTGCTTTAACTTCAAGCTTTGCAAGTGCTAAAGATAAAAGTCCAATTCAAGACACTGTAGCTTATTATGGCAGGTTATTTGAGATAGTAGAGTTAGATTATTTTGGGCATTTTAAGATTGTATTGTTTCGGTGTGAGTGGTATGATGCTGGGAGAGACAAGTATGGTCTTACATTTGTTCACTTTAATAAGAAATGCTACCAGAATGAAGCTTTCATATTAGCATCTCAAGCACATCAGTGTTTTTATGTGCAAGATCCATACGAACATAACAAACATTATGTTGGAAACTATCCCAAGAGACTTATTCAAAACAAATGACGAATCTGAGTCTGAGTCCCGTCAAACCTTCTATAGTGAACAACACGAGCATATAACAAGTCCTGCCATACCAGCCGATGACGGTAAAATTATTTTGGAGAGGAATGATCTACGACCTACAGTTATTGAAACGGTTCCCCAAGTGACTTCTGCCCAAGAATATGAGGCAGATTTCATTGGAGATTCTGATTCTGATGGGTCAGCCTAAGCAATTTATTGCATAATATGTACATATGTATAACTAAGTTTTCTGCACCTTTTTATTTGTAAGTCATATTTTTGTTTTAATTTCTCATTTTGTTAGTGTTTCATATAGGATATGTCACTTTATTGCTTATATTAACTCGAGTTAACTAATTTATTTGTGTAGGAATAAAGAATTTATTGATCTTAAAGCAACATCAAGTAAGAATTTGCTTCGACAATTTGAAGCCAAGAGACAAAAGATTGTAAATGAATGCAAGCAATATGTGATGCAAGGTGCAGCACGTAATGACAAGGAGGAAACTATGCCAAGGTTGGATGTAGTCAAAAGTCAAAAAGAGTTGAGTGCAACCAAAGGAGTGAAGAACATGAACCATCAAGACAAGGCTTGAACAATTCTAAGCTTACAAAGGTGGGTGCAGATGAACTTAAAAAGGAAGCTCGATGCAATTCGTAATATGAATAATAGTGTGCCAACAAGTGTAAGCCAAGATTGGAGTTGTGCAAATTCTACTCAGCCCACAATCAACCAAAGGCAGCAGCAGATTATTCAAGTCACACATGGTAGAACTCAAAAAAGGCAACATGACACTACTTTACCGAGTTCAAACACTACCCCACAAGCTGAAGATTTAATGTTGGAGCAAGATGGATCAAGAAAGGAAAAGAGCAAGCCAAGGGTAAGGGCTACAACTATTGATGAATTTTTAAAAGAAGATGGGATAGATGTAGAAATTGACGAACTAAGCTCTGAACTAAGTGATGATGTGGGAGATAGCTTTCCACTTGATGAAAATTATTATTCACATGTGATGGAGGACATTGATGATGACGAAGGTAATATATTTCTATCATTTTTTATATTTTTTTGTAAATCTTAATGCTTAATTTTTCAATTGGCATCACTAATTACTCCCTGATTTTCCCCTAATGCATGAAACTAGGAGAGCCAAAGAAGAAAACCCGGGGAAAAACAACTTGCAAAGAGATTTATGCAAGAACTATGGATCAGCGGGAAGAAGTTATTTTTAATATTGGACAGCCAGTAGGACCAACCGATCAAAGTGTGTCTAATTTAACTAGTTTCGTAAGCACAATTGGTAGAAATAAAAGATTTGTGAGTCTTTTATACACTAGCTGGCATGCTGTAACTCCTAAAGCTAAGAAATTCATGTGGAACTATGTTAATGTAAGACTCTTCTATTATTATTAAATCTCGATTATTTTAAATATAGGAAGGTGCGTACAACACTGTTGATATCATGTAGACCAACCCAGATAGTGGAGAAAAGTGGGTGATCCAAGCAATTCGGGATGCTTGGAAGTGGTTCAAGGGAAAGATTAAGCAGAAGCACTTTGTTCCCTTTGATACCATCGAAGATATGGTGAAAAATCAACCGACACAAGTTCCAGAAAGTCAATTCATAAAATTGATCTATTATTGGAGTCATCCTACAATCCAGGTAAAATAGTTGGTACTTTAATTGCAATATATTACTGTTTGTTAAGACATAATCAAAATAATGAAAATTCAATTGATAATGTTGGAATCTGTCCTCTCTCATGCTGTACAAACACATATCCATTCTGATGTAGGTTCTTGAACTGAATTGAATTTTCTTAGGATATATTGCTGCCAGTTCCATTCTGAACTTCTGAATTTGTGTATTTACAATTCTATTTTTGGCTACTTTGTTTGTTGTAATTTTAAGTTGCTGCAATTCTATTTTCTATAGTTCTATTTTGTGCAATTTTATTTTCTGCAATTCTATTCTGTGCAATTATATATGCTGCTATTCTGGTTGCTGTAGTTTTGTTTGCTGAAGCAAAATTTAATTTTTTTTCTCTGTTTCTATATGCTAACTTTTTATTCAATTATAGTCAATAAGTGAAAAAAACAAGAAACATAAAGAACAGCAAAAGTTTCCACTTCGCATGGGGCCAATCAATTTCGGAAGAGTACGAGTGGCTCTGGTATACTTATTTAATATTTGTGCCGGGATTTGTTTAGTTAATTTTAGTTATGTTGTTATAGACTTACTTATTTAAGGCTTTATTTTGTAGCGCGCGACAAAGGAAACAAATAAGGAACCAAAAAGGTTTGAAATGTTCCTTGCTACTCGAACAAGTCGGAAAAGGAATGAAGTTGATCAGGAAACACAAGATGCAATTGTATGAGAGTTCATTGAATTACTAATGATTATAAATCAAAGTTAGGATACGGTAACTAATTCTATTTCAAATGTTTCTTTTAATTAGGATGAATTCCAAAACCAGCAAGCTGCTGGTGAAACAGATGAGGAAGCTTTTGAGTCTTTATTTGGAAAAGAACAACCAGGTCGGGTTAGGTGCTATGAAAGATCTGTTACACGAAGTGACTTAAAAAACCATGCAGAAATTTCTGAACTCAAGCAACAACACCAAGAGGAAGTCACATCTTTGAAGGCTGAACTTGGAGACATAAAGGCCAAACAGCAGCACCAAGAGGTTGACCTTCAAGGATTGTGAAACATGATTAAGTTACTAGTTCAGCGATCTGAACCTGGAATGAAGCCGGAAGAAATTGAAGCTTTGTTACAAGATGCCCAACACTCTCCAATTGATGCAAATAGCGCTCATGGATCAACACATATTCCAAACATAAATATGGTATGACCAGTTTTTTCTTATTCCCTAATATTTGTTTATATATTGTTAATTGTTAATTAGGATTCTGAATATCTACTGTTGAGTTTAAAATTTTTATTTGTTAGAACTTAGGAGGATGCCAAATCTTTTTAATTTGAACTGAAATTGAAGAAGATGAAAGCTGTGATTTGGTTTTTTTGGTTTTGTTTTTTCATTATGTAATTTTATTATTATTGTTCATAGGGTGGAAGTTGTAATTTTTCTGGTTTTTTTGATTTTTCTGGTTTTATTTTTTCATTATGTAATTTCATGCAAAGTTTGAGCTTCTTATAATGTTAAAATAAAAAAGGAAAAAAAATGTTATTATGCGCTGCTTGTCACTTGCACAATGCACTTGAGTTTCTGATTTTAGTTCCCATTTAGTATGAAGTCGTGTTAGTCCGTTTTTTAGTTATGTCCTTTATGGTGATTTATAGTATCCCCTGAATATGATTGTTATTTTAAAGCAAAAGACTTTGGTTTATTTAATTATTTATTCAAGCATAGTATGGTTTTGTTTCTTATTTTATGTTTTTGGTGAAATGAAAAGAAGAGTAGTTTCAATTATCCTATGCCGCTCGGATATTGTATATGTTATTAATATGTTAATTACTTTTTTCTTGTTGTACTTTTTCAAATTATAATTATTTTTCTATATAATTATGCAGGATAATTCTGAGGATGCGAGTGAAGATTGAGATGCTTATCATGATGGTTTATTGACAAAGATGGAAATTAAAAGATGTATGGTTGATGATGATGTCTTTTATTAGAAGCTAAGATACATTTATATGATATAATATTTTGGTTTTTCCTAGTTTATTAGCAGTAAACTCTAAGTGCATTATATGAGTATACTTATTCTAGTTTGAGATGTATGAATACTCAAAATTATGATCATCCCAATATTTTTGGTTCATTGTATAATTATATTTTGTTTCAGTATAATTTTTATTATTTAAAGACGGTAACTATTAGTGCTGAAAAGCGTAGCCTTAGGTCCTGAACAGCATCACTTAAAAAGCATACCCTATTCTCAAAGGCCAGAAACGTAGCCTTTGATACAGAAAAGTGTAGCCTTTGAGAATAGGCAACACTAGTATAGGCATCGCCTACAAAAGTGTCTCCGAAGCCTAAAAAGCGTAGCCTTTTCCTAAGGCATCACTTTTTTTCGTTTTTGGCTACACTTTTCAAGTGTACCTAAATGGGTGTTTTTCTTGTAGTGAGGAGAGCAAGGTGGATGGGTTGTTACAATTGATGAGCTCCTTCAAAAGGTTGTGCGGATGACTTGTTTGGTGCCCCATTTCAAAGCTTTTCCTTTTCCTCCTTTCTTGGTGACCAACTTAAAGGGAGAGAAAAAGAAAGAAAATTAAGCCTACGACAAAGATATCAAAGTAAAGAGAATATAGGCGGGGACTAATGCCAAATAAGGGTAAGATTCTCACTACATGTTAGCTACGCATATAAGTGAGAAAGCAATATAGGCAAAGGGCATATCAATTAATACTTGATGCAAGAGTAAAATCAAAGCATGAAGAGCATATTGAGCATCAAGTTCACATAAGAAAGAGTGGGTTATGAAAGACAAAATGAGGTCAAATCAATGTACAAAGACACAAGAGTCATACAAGATGAAGCATTGATTTAGAAGTTTCATCACCCAACAATATCAAACAAGTCAAGAAGCACCAAAATAATGCAAGAAGTTCTCAACAATTGACTAGGAAAATTCAACACCATTATTAAAATAAGAAACTTAAAAAAAAGAAAATTACAATAAGCTATAAAATCAAAATTAAAATGCAATGAATGAAAGTAAGCAAATGCAATAAAAGAAAATGGAAGAAAAAATTTTTTTTTTCTTTTTAGTATTTTATTTATTTATTAAAAATTTATTTATTTATTTATTTATTTATTTATTATTTATTTTTTTAATTTTATTTTATTAAATTTTTTTTCAAGAGAGGAAGAAGAAAGGTAGAAAGAAAGAAGAAGAAAAGAAGAAAGAAGAAGAAAGGAGAAAGGAGAAAAACAGGGTGTAAATCCGCGCATAAGCGCTATGCGTGCTTAAGCGCGCCTTGCGCAGTTGGGATCATGGGCGCGTACGCGGCATGTGCGTGGGTGCACGCATTGCGGATTATTCCATCGGCGCGCATGCACTCAGTGCGCATACGCGCACATTAGGTTGTGCCAGGAGCTTAATGTTTGTGCAGAATTAGCACAACTCTCTGGAAAATGTACCAGGAGCTATGCAGTGCAATCCGCGCGTACGCGCCATGCGTGCTTAAGTGCGGATTGATTTTTTTTTTTACATGCATAAACACATAATTTAACACTCTCCTAACCTATAAACATCCTAAAGCAACCAAAATTCAAATTTAACAAAAATCTTTAAGTTTTTGAAAATTTTCAAAGACAAAACAAACAAAACTTGTACTTTAAGTAACCTACTTTAAAAACAATCTAAACTAATGAAAACACACTACAACAACCTATGAATCAAAACAAAATGTAGAAGAGTATGGAAAAGAAGAAAACTACCTATAATGGTAACTCAAATCACTTATTAAGTATATATACAAGAGAATGAAAAGAGTTTACCATGGTGAGGTGTCTCCCACCTAGCACTTTTATTTATTGTCCTTAAGTTGGACTTATGGGGAGCTCTATCAATGTGGCTTGTGCTTAAACTCATCTTGGAACATCCACCAATGCTTGAGTCTCCAATAAGCTCCATTCTTCAATTTTAATATCTTCAAGCTTTGATGGAGTTCTTTACAAACCATGAACTCCCAAATTTGATTTTCCTTGTGAGATCCGGGATCCCACACTTTGTTTTGACACCCATCCTTGAATTGGTCATCATTATTCCATCCGGGTGGTATGGCCTTGGAATTCTCAAAGAAGCTTCTAAACAACTTCCTAGACCCATGCAACTTGGTTCCACACCAACCATTGCTCTTGAATTTTGAGCTTGCAACCGTCATGAGCTTAGAATGATGTTTCCAACCACTACACAACTCTTTCCTACTCTTAACTCCACAAAGAGCTCTAAGTTGACCATCATTTTCAAGTAAACCATATTCAAGTGAGAAAGTAAAGTTTGAAGATAAGAATTTTACCCACTTGAATGTCGTATTGAATGGTGACGTGGGGAGGGAGACCTCCCCACACTTAGACAATGCGATGTCTACTTCTTTGGGCTTTTCTTTAGTTATTTCCACTTCTTTGCAAGCTTCCTCAATTTCAACCTTTCCCCTTTTATCACTTGGCTTGGTGTTGTCTTAAAGAACTTCATCTTGCCCAATGAGAGGTGATTCAATTTTGGATAGGAATTCATTGATGAATGAATTTATCTCTTGATCAACCTCTTCATATTCTTTAATTTCGATATACACCATGTCCAATCTTTCCTCTTGGTAGCTCTCTTCCTCATTGCTCACCAAGGGTATGGGAGGTTGTGCACATTCTTGTATACTTTCAACTTCATGTCCAATTGGAGAGGATGCAATTGTAGATAGAAACTCTTCCATGATTGAATCCATCTCTTGATAAGCCTCTTCCAAGTCTCCAACTATGATATGCCTTGGAGGTTGCGCACTCTCCTCAACATCAATATCAAGCTTCTTGGAAGAGTGCTCCATGATGCTACATTCCCATGGACTTTCAACATCTCCTAAATCTTCAACCACTTCTTCCTTTTCTTCAATAACCATAGGCTCCTCCAATTACTCTAATACGAAATAGCACCCCTCATCACCCACCGGGGTTTCTAATCTCTCCTTCATGCTATGCTCTTCAATTGATTCTTCACATGTGGCTATGGAGGCACCTTGAGTGTTTAAGCATTGGTAGGCTAAAGTATGCACTACCTTAGTCAAATTAGTCACAAACTCTAGGGTGTTCCTTTGCATATCCGCTTGTCCTTGAAGTAGCAAGGTGAAAGAGTCATCTAATTGAGCTTGGGGTGGATAGGAGGGTTCATCATTTTGGAGAGAGGGTTCATAGTAGGAAGTTGGTTCTTCTTGGTAAGGGTA
This sequence comes from Arachis ipaensis, assembly GCF_000816755.2. Lineage (NCBI taxonomy): Eukaryota > Viridiplantae > Streptophyta > Magnoliopsida > Fabales > Fabaceae > Arachis > Arachis ipaensis. The sequence goes on from NC_029786.2 coordinate 60,960,194, forward strand.
TGGAGATGGTGTGCATTGAGGTGGTTCTTCATAGTAGTCATGATAAGGTTGTGGTGGTTCCAAAGGTTCTTGCTCATAATGGTCATAAGAATATGGTATGGGTGATTGGTCATGTGATGAATATAGGTCATAGGGAGGAGTTTGGTAATGAGAGGCTTGTGAGAATGGTTAAGGTCCATGTTGAGGATAAGAGTCATAGGCATATGATGGTGGTAGTTGATTATCACAAAAAGTTTCACCATAGCCATTGAATTGACATGCATTAGGATGGAAATTATACCTATACGCATCCGGAGGTTGTTGCCAATAGGAGTGATCAATTCCTTGAGGTTCCTCCCATCTTTGTTTGTTCCATCCATAATGAGTGTCTAGCCAAGAGGAACAAAATCTACACTAAAATCTAACCAAGCATTTTATCAAACACTTGGAAGGCATAAAAGGAAAGCAAAGTAAATTGACAACAAAAATAGAATCTAACAACAATTATGGCAATGAATTAACAACAACAATCAAAAGGAACACAATTATTATGAATTACCTCTAATTGAATTGAAAGAAAATAGAAGGAGCAAAGGTAGATCTACAATAAAGCATAGAAACAAAATAGAAGAGATTACAACAAAAGAATAGAGAAAGATGAATGTAACAACAAGAATTGAGAATCAAAAGTAGGAGAAGGCATGAATTGAAACCTAGATCTAAGAACTAATCCTAATCCTAATTCCTAATCCTAGAGAGAAGTGAGAGCTTCTCTCTCTAAAACTAACTTTCCCTCCAAAAATTAAATTAAACTAAACTAATGTGTGAAAGTATCTAAAGTATGTAAAAGTATATTGATTCTCCTTCAATCCTTGGCTTAAATACCATCAGCAATGAGTTGGATTGGGCCCACAAGGCTTCTAAAATCGCTGGCCACGGGTTGCATTAAGTGAAGCATGTGCCACCATCGGCGCATCCGTGCACCATGTGCGTGAGCGCCCCTATGCGCGAATGCAACTATGGCAAATCTTATATCATTTCGAAGCCCCAGATGTTAGCTTTCCAACGTAACTGGAACCGCATCATTTGGACCTCTGTAGCTCAAGTTATGGTTGTTTAAGTGCGAAGAGGTCAGCTTGACAGCTTTTGCAATTCCTTCATTTCTTCATGAGTTCTCCATTTTTACATGCTTTTCCTTCATTCCCTTGATCTAATATTTGCCTCCTAAATCTGAAATCACTTAACAAACATATCAAGGCATCTAATGGAATCAAAGGTAAATCAAGATTAAACAAGTAAGGACCTAAAAAGTATGTTTTCACTCTTAAGCACAATTAAAGGAGAATTTACAAAACCATGCTATTTCATTGGATAAATGGGAGAAAGGTTGACAAAACCCTCTAAATTCAACACAAGATAAACCCTAAATATGGGGTTTATCATGTCCCAAATCAACTCAAGAGAGGAGATCTCAAACCAGTCGCTAGGGGCTCGCTAGACTTCATTGGGAGTTCCATACTGCCCACCAGTAATCGCTTTGAGGTTACTCTCAAAAGAGCAATAATGACCCATTGTATTATACAGGGAAACAAAGTGGAGGTTCATCATCTGATTTCGTGTGAGCTCTACACAATTGCAAACAAGAACTCCAAAGAAGCCAAATTGGCTTACCCAAGCTTAATATCTCTGCTATGCAAGGATGCTGGGGTAAAGATGGGAGTAGATGAGTATATCTCAGTCGAGCACCCAATCACCAAAAAGTCAATGGAAGGACAACAAGTGCAAGATGACTCCATCAAAAGGAGGGCACAGGAGTTCCTCCCAGAAATCCCTCAGATTGACTATTAGACCCGCCTAGAAGCCTCTGTCACCAAGCTGCAAGAAGCTATGGATCAACTGAAAGAAGAACAGCAAGTTCAAAATAGCATGCTCTGCAAACTACTGAAGGAACATGAGAAGCAAGGGCATGAGCTACAGGAGCTGAAGCGCCAGAAGCTGTCTCTTGAAGGGCCAGACACCCCACAGATTAAAAGAGCATCCATCTCCCAAAATAAAGGTTGTTGAGTCCTAATCTTAACGAAAACTGTCGTTTAACTCCAGCTCTCTGCCCAAAACCAGAGTTGAACGCCTAAACTGGCACAAAAGCTGGCGTTCAACTCCAAGAAGGACCTCTACACGTGCAACACTCAAGCTCAGCCCAAGCACACACCAAGTGGGCCCCGGAAGTGGATTTATGCATCAATTACTTACTTCTGTAAACCCTAGTAGCTAGTTTATTATAAATAGGACTTTTTACTATTGTATTTGACATCCTGGATCCTGGATTGTATTTTGATCCTGTGATCACGTTTTGGGGGCTGGCCATCTCGGCCATGCCTGAACCTTTTACTTATGTATTTTCAACGGTAGAGTTTCTACACTCCATAGATTAAGGTGTGGAGCTCTGCTGTTCCTCAATGATTAATGCAAAGTACTACTGTTTTCTATTCAATTCATCTTATTTCGCTTCTAAGATATTCATTCGAACTTCAATCTGAATGTGATGAATGTGACAATCATCATCATTCCCTATGAACACGTGCTTGACAACCACTTCCGTTCTACCTTCGACTGAATGAGTATCTCTTAGATCTCTTAATCAGAATCTTCGTGGCGTAAGCTAGAATGATGGCGGCATTCAAGAGAATCCGGAAAGTCTAAACCTTGTCTGACACCAAGTTTTTGGCGCCGTTGCCGGGGATTGTTCGAGTTTGGACAACTGACGGTTCATCCTGTTGCTCAGATTAGGTAATTTTCTTTTTGTTTTGTTTTCAAAAATTTTTCAAAAATCTTTCAAAAATTTCTCCTTTGTTTTCGAAAAAAAAAATTTAAAATAAAAATGTTTTCAAAAAAAAATATAATTTTTCTTCAAAATTTTTAAGAATGAATTCTAGTGTTTCATGAAGCATGTGAAGCCTGGCTGGCTGCAAAGCCATGTCTAAATTCTTTTGGACTGAGGCTTCCAAACCATCATCATAGAGGCATGTTACATATTTGATAAGTAATGAGCAGTATATTCTAATATCTTGCTGAAGCTTGGCTGGCTAGTGAGCCATGTCTAATTCCTGGACTGAAGCTTTAGACTAAGAATGCAAGATTCCTGGAATTCATATTAAAAATTTTGGAATCCTTATTTTTGTTTTTCAAATAATTTTCTAAAGAAAAAAAAATTAGAAAATCATAAAAATCAAAAATATTTTTCTGTTTCTTGTTTGAGTCATGTGTCATGTTATAAGTTTAGTGTCAATTACATATTCATTTTGCATTTTTCGAAAATTTTCATGCATTCATAGTGTTCTTCATGATCTTTAAGTTGTTCTTGGTAAGTCTTCTTGTTTGATCTTTGCATTTGCATGTTTTGTGTCTTTTCTTGTTTTTCATATGCATTCTTGAATTCTTAGTGTCTAAGCATTAAAGAATTCTAAGTTTGGTGTCTGGCATGTTTTTCTTGCATTAAAAAATTTTCAAAAATATGTTCTTGGTGTTCATCTTGACATTCAAAGTGTTCTTGGTGTTCATCTTGGCATTCATAGCATTCTTGCATGCATTCATTGTTTTAATATAAAAATTTCATGCATTGCATCATTTTTCTTATTTTTCTCTCTCATCATTAAAAATTCAAAAATAAAAAAAATATCATTCCCTTTTTCTCTCTTAAAATTTCGAAAATTAGATTTGACTTTTTCAAAAATTTTTTAAAAAAAATCTAGTTGTTTTTATGAGTCAAATCAAATTTTCAATTTAAAAATCTCATCTTTTTCAAAATCTTTTTCAAAAATCTTTTTCTTAATTTTACATCAAATTTTCGAAAATAACAATAACAATTAATGTTTTGATTCAAAAATTTCAAGTTTGTTACTTACTTGTTAAGAAAGATTCAAACTTTGAGTACTAGAATCATATCTTGTGATTTCTTTTGAATCAAGTCATTAATTGTGATTTTAAAAATTCAAATCTTTTTCAAAAAAAAAAACTAACTTCTATCATATGTTTTCAATAATATCTTCTTATCTCACCTTTTCCAAAAAATTTGATTTCAAAATATCTTTTCTAACTTCCTAACTTCTTATCTTTTCAAAATTTGTTTCAACTAACTAACTAACTTTTTGTTTGTTTCTTATCTTTTTCAAAACTACCTAACTAACTCTCTCTCTCTAATTTTGGAAAATATCTCCCTCTTTTTTCAAAAATTCTTTTTAATTAACTAATTGTTTCAAAATTCAATTTTAATTTATTTCTTCTTTTAATTTTCGAAAATCACTAACCATTTTTCAAAAATAATTTTCAAAAATTCTCTTTCTCTCTCATCTCCGTCTATTTATTTACTAACATTTTTCAAAAAAAAAAAAAAACTATTTTCAAAAATAACTAACTCTTTTTCAAAAATTATTTTCGAAAATTCCTTCTCTCTCATCTCCTTTTATTTATTTATTCATCTACTAACATCTCTTCCTCACATCACCAAAAATCCGAACCCTCTCTCTCTCTCTGAGTTCAGATTTTCTTCTTCGTTTCTTCTACTAACACAAGGACCTCTATACTGTGGTATAAAGGATCCAGATTATTATTATTATTTTTTTCTGTGCCCTCTTCTTTGTCATATGAGCAGGAGCAAGGACAAGAATATTCTTGTTGAAGCAGACCCAGAACCTGAAAGGACCCTGAAGAGAAAACTAAGAGAAGCTAAAATACAACAATCCAGAGATAACCTTTCAGAAATTTTCGAACAAGAAGAGGAGATGGCAGCTGAAAATAATAATAATGCAAGGAGAATGCTTGGTGACTTTACTGCACCTAATTCTAATTTACATGGAAGAAGCATCTCCATTCCTACCATTGGAGCAAATAATTTTGAGCTGAAACCTCAGCTAGTTTCTCTAATGCAGCAAAACTGCAAGTTTCATGGACTTCCATCTGAAGATCCTTTTCAGTTCTTAACTGAATTCTTGCAGATATGTGATACTGTTAAGACTAATGGAGTAGATCCTGAAGTCTACAGGCTCATGCTTTTCCCTTTTGCTGTAAGCAACCATGCTTTGAACATCTGTGAGGCTCCATGAGAGCCCACTGTCAAGCTATTGACATTAAAGAAGCGCTTGTTGGGAGGCATCCCAATTTTTATTTATCTAACTATATTTTTCTTAGTTATATGTCTTTATAGGTTCATGATCATGTGGAGTCACAAAATAAACAAAAAAATTAAAAATGGAATCGAAAACAGCAGAAGAAAAATCACACCCTGGAGGAGCATCTGTCTGGCGTTCAACGCCAGAACAGAGCATGGTTCTGGCGCTGAACGCCCAAAATGGGCAGTGTTTGGGCGTTGAACGCCCAGAACAGGCATGGTTTTGGCGTTCAACGCCAGAAATGGCCAACAAATGGGCGTTGAACGCACAAAATGGGCACCAACCTGGCGCTGAACGCCCAGAGTTGTGTGCAAGGGCATCTTACATGCCTAATGGGTGCAGGGATGTAAATCCTTGACACCTCCGGATCTGTGGACACCACAGGATCACCTCAAGATCTGTGGACACCACATGATCATCTCAGGATCTGTGAATCCCACAGGATCCCCACCCACCTTACCCTCTCTCTCTCCATTCATGGTCATCCCTTTTGTTTTCCATTCACCACTCACATCCATACACACATCCCTCCATCTCCTCCATATCTTCTTCTTCTTCTTCTTCTATTCTTTCTTCTTTTGCTCGAGGGCGAGCAACATTCTAAGTTTGGTGTGGTAAAAGCATAAGCTTTTTGTTTTTCCATTACCATTAATGGCACCTAAGGCCAGAGAAACCTCAAAGAGGAAAGGGAAGGCAAGTGCTTTCACCTCTGAGCCATGGGAGATGGAAAGATTCATCTCTAAAGCCCATCACTAAGAAAAAGATAGAGCAAGCAAGAGAGCACATTCATGGATCTCAACAGGCACATGAAGAAGCTCATCATCAAGAAATCCCTAAGATACCTCAGGGGATACAGTTTCCTCCACAGAATTTTTGGGAGTAAATCAACAACTCCCTAGGAGAATTAAGTTCCAACATGGGACAACTAAGGGTGGAATATCAAGAGCACTCCATCATCCTTCATGAAATAAGAGAAGATCAAAAAGCAATGAGGGAAGAGCAACAAAGACAAGGAAGAGACATAGAAGAGCTCAAGGACATCATTGGTTCCTCAAGAAGGAAACGCCACCATCACTAAGGTGGATTCATTCCTTGTTCTTATTTCTTCTGTTTTTCGTTTTCTATGTTATGTGCTTATCGATGTTTGTGTCTTCATTACATGATCATTAGTAGTTAGTAACTATGTCTTAAAGTTATGAATGTCCTATGAATCCATCACCTCTCTTAAATAAAAACTATTAACTATTCAAGAGGCAAAAAGCTACAAGTCCCGCTCATTTAATTGGAGCTATGTTTCATTGATAGTTTGGAATTTATAGTATATTCTCTTCTTTTTATCCTATTTGATTTTCAGTTGCTTGGGGACAAGCAACAATTTAAGTTTGGTGTTGTGATGAGCGGATAATTTATACGCTTTTTGACATTGTTTTTAGTATGTTTTTAGTAGGATCTAGTTACTTTTAGGGATGTTTTCATTAGTTTTTATGTTAAATTCACATTTCTGGACTTTACTATGAGTTTGTGTATTTTTTTGTGATTTCAGGTATTTTCTGGCTGAAATTGAGAGACTTGAGCAAAAATCAGATTCAGAGGTTGAAGAAGGACTGCTGATGCTGTTGGATTCTGACCTTCCTGCACTCAAAATAAATTTTCTAGAGCTACAGAACTCAAAATTGTGCGCTTCCATTTGCGTTGGAAACTAGACATCCAGAGCTTTCCAGCAATATATAATAGTCCATACTTTGGCCAAGTTTAGACGACGCAAACTGGCGTTCAACGCCAGCTCTCTGCCCAATTCTGGCGTCCAGCGCCAGAAAAGGATCCAAAACCAGAGTTGAACGCTCAAACTGGCACAAAAGCTGGCGTTCAACTCCAAGAAGGACTTCTACATCTGCAACACTCAAGCTCAGCCCAAGCACACACCAAGTGGGCCCCGGAAGTGGATTTATGCATCAATTACTTACTTCTGTAAACCCTAGTAGCTAGTTTATTATAAATAGGACTTTTTACTATTATATTTGACATCCTTGATCATGGATTGTATTTTGATCCTGTGATCACGTTTTGGGGGATGGCCATCTCAGCCATGCCTGAACCTTTCACTTATGTATTTTCAACGGTAGAGTTTCTACACTCCATAGATTAAGGTGTGGAGCTCTGCTGTTCCTCAAGGATTAATGCAAAGTACTACTGTTTTCTATTCAATTCATCTTATTTCGCTTCTAAGATATTCATTCGAACTTCAATCTGAATGTGATGAACGTGACAATCATCATCATTCCCTATGAACACGTGTCTGACAACCACTTCCGTTCTACCTTCGACTGAATGAGTATCTCTTAGATCTCTTAATCAGAATCTTCGTGGTGTAAGCTAGAATGATGGCGGCATTCAAGAGAATCCGGAAGGTCTAAACCTTGTCTGTGGTATTCCGAGTAGGATTTAATGATTGAATGACTGTGACGAGCTTCAAACTTGCAATTGCCGGGCGTAATGACAGACGCAAAAGGATAGTAAATCCTATTCCAGCATGATCGAGAACCGACAGATGAATAGCCGTGCCGTGACAGGGTGCGTTGACCATTTTCACTGAGAGGATAGGATGAAACCATTGACAAGGGTGATGCCTCCAGACGATTAGCCGTTCCGTGACAGGGCATTTGGATCATTTTCCCGAGAGAAGACCGAAAGTAGCCATTGACAATAGTGATGTATCACATAAAGCCAGCCATGGAAAGGAATAAGACTTTAACTAAGTGGGATTAACTTCCATTCTCATAGGAGTAACTAGGATAGGACTTCCGAATTTTCATACCTTGCCAAGAGTTTATTTTAAAGTTATTTATTTATTTTATTTGTCATTTAAATTACTTGTTCCTTACTTTCAAAACCCCCAATTTACAAAACTCATAACAAATAATAAGAACACCTCCCTGCAGTTCCTTGAGAAGACGACCCGAGGTTTAAATACTTCGGTTATCAATTTAAAAAGGGGTTTGTTACTTGTGACAACTAAAACTTTTATAAGAAAGGTTGATTGCTTGGTTTAGAAACTATACTTGCAACGAGAATTTATTCTGAATTCTAAACCGTCAATCTTCAGTTCTTCAAAATGGCGCCGTTGCCGGGAAATTGCAAACGTGTACCTTATTATTGGTTATTGTAAATATTTGCTTTTTTGCTTATTTATTTGCTTTTTTGCTTTTTTGTGCGACCGCGAGGCTGCCCTCGCGATAATGGCACAAATCACTCCACGCGAACGCGTGACTGACGCGTCCGCGTCACTTCATAGAAGCGCTATCCGCGTGAACGCGTTACCCACGCGCTCGCATCGCCTGCGCCGCACAACTTATCCAGCTCAGCGCCAATTATCTTATCTTTTCTTTTCTAATCCTAATTTCTTCTATCTTTTCTTCTTTCTTCTTCCTTTTCTTACTTTCTTCTTCTTCTTCTTCATCTCTTTAACTTCTCATCCCTCTTCACTTCCATTCTATTTCATTTAATTTATTTGCATGCTTTCATTAATTGCATTATTGGTGTTAGAAATTTATTTGGATTATTAAGGGAATTGTTTGACAATTATATATTAATTTTATAGTGTTGCTTGCATGTTCAATTTAATACTTGCAATAGCTTATTTACCATACATGCTATGTGTTTGTGAAAACGCCCGTATGGCATTGTGCACTATTTTTGAATTTCTTTTATTCTACTACTCTAAATGCTTGCTTTTTACAAAACCCTTTTTATATTTTACTACTTAAATATAATTGTTATTACAAACATGTTGTTAGTTTGAAAGACTTGGTAATCTAACTTGGACATTGAATGCTTGATCTATGCTACTCATGCCTTTGCCAGCATGCCAATAAACATCTTGAATTTAATTGTCATTACATGTACTTGCTATATTTCCATTAATGAACTTTTCACATGTAGTCATGACCATATGTTGACGTCATTTTTCTTTATTGTGCATTGATTACCACATTTCCCGCTCTCTTCCTTGCTCTAACCCTTAGCTTTAAAAGTTACTTTCTTTTTCCCTTTTCAGGATGGCCACCAAGAAGGGTAAAGAGAAAGCTACTCCCAAACCACCGGCAAGGAAAGGAACAAAAAGAGCCCCAGCTGAGGAACCACAACCCCCATCCACTTGCACATCTTAGCATGCACCGAGAACGGTGCAATCTTTAAGTGTGGGGAGGTCGATACCGACTTCCAGGGGTTAGTTACCTTCTTTTCAACACCAATACTCTATTTTCTTTGTTTGTTCATTATTGCATTTGCATATTTGATTGCATATTTGTTTGATTTTGTGCATATTTTACCACCACTTGGTTAAAGTAATATTTTCTTTTTCAAGAAACTTTTTAGAGTATTTCACTAATTTGATTAAAATTTTTTGTTAAACTTGTTTGAAGAAATATTATACTGGAACATGGTTTAGAGCTCGAACACACAAAACCTGTGAGACTTTTGAGCTTATTTGATTGGTTGCATTTTATCAACCAATATTTTATTGATGTGTGTTTTTCTCTCTAAAATTGTGATCTTTGTCTTGCTTGATTCTATATTTCCATGGTTTGATGTATGCATGCACTTATATGATTGAGGCCTTTGTTTCACTGAGCTTACATACCCATATGGCCTTAACCTTTCATTATCCCTTGCAAACCAATTTTGAGGCGATTATACCCCTTTTGTTCTTTACTTTAGCACATCATTAACTCTAAGCAAAAGACAATAATGCCCTTAATTTGAATCCTTGGTTAGCTTAGACTAGTGAGAGTGCTTATGATTTAAGCGTGGAGAAATTGGCTTTGGAAACATTTGGTTTGAGAATTGAGTATGTTAGAATTTTCTGAAAATGAAAAAAAAATGTTTAGGACATATTCATGCATTCAATAATTTAATCATATGCATTGAGAAAAACAAAAGAAAAAAATAATAAAATAAAATAAAATAGAAAAGAAAAAAAAAGAAAAGAGAGAAAAAGAAAAGAAAAAAAAAAGAGAGAGCAAATAAATAAAAGGGGACAAAATGCCCAAAGTAAATGATGAAAGCAATGCATATGTATTGTACTTGAAATTAGAATGCATGAATATGTGGAAAACATGGTTAATGGACAGTTAGATGTGGTATTATGATTACATGGATTGTCTAAAGTTAGGTGGAAAGTTTAAGTTAATTAAGGATTCAGATTTTAGTCCACTTGGCCAAATACAATCCTACCTTGACCCTAACCCCATTACAACCCTTAAAAGACCTCTTGATATGTGTATCTGTGCATTAAATTTTTGTTGATTGTTAGATAAAGAGAAAGCCTTAGAAAGCAAAGTTAGTAGAGAATTGAGAGAATCGAACCTAAAACACTTGAGTGATTAGAGTGCATACACTTCCAGTGAGGGTTCGATGCTCGATTCTTTGTTCCCGATTTTCATGAGATATTTTCTTCTACAAGTCTATTTGTATTTCATTTTTATGATTTGAATTAGTGAAATCCAGTTCATATTTATTCTTGGAGAATTTATTTACTTTTAAACCAAGTAGGAAAAAGCATTCTTCATGTAGTTGCATCCATATAGATAGGTTGCATTTCATACATCATACCATTCCTCTTCACTCTTTTAGTTCTCTTAAGCTTAGAATGAGGATATGTTAATGTTTAAGTGTGGGGAGGTTGATAAACTACTATTTTATAGTTTATCTTGTGCTAATTTGAGTGATTTTTATCAGCTTTTCACCCACTTATTCATATGATTCGTATGTTTTACGTTTTCCTTCTTGATTTTGTGCTATGATTGAAAACATGCTTCTTTGGTCTTAATTTTGATATGTTTAACCCTCTCTTATTACCATTCAATGCCTTGATACGTGCGTTAAGTGATTTCAGGGATTATAGGACAGGAATGGCTTGGAGGATGGAAAGGAAGCATGCAAAAGTGGAAGGAATACAAGAAGTTGAAGGGAACTACAAAGCTGTCAACCTGACCCTCTCGCACTAAAACGGTCATAACTTGAGCTACAGAGGTGTAAACGACGCGGTTTCAGTTGTGTTGGAAAGCTAACGTTCGGGGCTTCGATTTGCTATATAATATGCCATAGTTGCCCTGAAGCTAGGTGATGAGAACGCGTGCTCCACGTGAATGCATCGTAGTGACAAAAATCAGCATGGCAGATTTCTTCTCCAGCGATTTCTGGGCTGTTTTCGACCCAGTTTTCGGTCCAGAAAACACAAATTAGAGGCTATAAAGTGGGAGAATGCATCCATTCACAAATATCAGCTCATAATTCATAATTTTAGGATTAGATGTAGTTTTTAGAGAGAGAGGTTCTCTTCTCTCTCTTAGGATTTAGTTTTAGGATTTAGGATTATTTCTTCTTCATCACAGGTTCAATGTTCTTTTAATTTAGTTTCTCTTCTACTTTTATTTATTCTGGTACTTTGGTTTACTTATTTTTCTTATTGATTCTCTTCTTTATCAATTCAGTTTATGAACTCTTTATGTTTAGATTGATTTTCTCTTATTAATGCAATTGAGGTATTTCAGATCTAAGATCCTTATTTAGCTTTTTATATTATTGGCTTTAATTGATTAACTGAAAGCTCTTGAGTTATCAACTATCCATGATTGGTTGTTATGTCGGCTAAATTGACTGGTATTCCACTAACTCTAGTCTTTCCTTAGGAGTTGGCTAGGACTTGGGAATCTAACTAATTAGTTCACTTGACTTTCCTTACTTTCGTAAAGGTTAACTAAGTGGGATTAACTTCCATTCTCATAGGAGTAACTAGGATAGGACTTCCGAATTTTCATACCTTGCCAAGAGTTTATTTTACAGTTATTTATTTATTTTATATGTCATTTAAATTACTTGTTCCTTACTTTCAAAACCCCCAATTTACAAAACTCATAACCAATAATAAGAACACCTCCCTGCAGTTCCTTGAGAAGACGACCCGAGGTTTAAATACTTCGGTTATCAATTTAAAAAGGGGTTTGTTACTTGTGACAACCAAAACTTTTGTAGGAAAGGTTGATTGCTTGGTTTAGAAACTATACTTGCAATGAGAATTTATTCTGAATTCTAAACCATCAATCTTCAGTTTTTCAAAATGGCGCCGTTGCCGGGGAATTGCAAACGTGTGTCTTATTATTGGTTATTGTAAATATTTACTTTTTTGCTTATTTATTTGTTTTTATTTTTTCTTTTTCATAAATTAAGAGGTTATTGGTTTTTATTTAGTTATTAAAAATTTTTCAAAAATTTGTTCTTCATTTTCATCTTGACCTTCAAGTTGTTCCTAGTTGTTATCTTCGTTTTGATCTAAAAATTTTAAGTTTGGTGTCATTTTATTATTTTTCTCTTTCCTCATTTAATTCAAAAATATCTTTTCTCTTTATTTTAATTGAATTTTGGAAATTTGCATTAAAAAAAATTTCAGATTTTTATTTTAAAATTTTTATCTTATCTTATCTTAGTTTTAAATTTCAAAATTCAAATCTTTTTCAAAAATCATATCTTTTTCAAAATCTTATCTTATCTTATTTCAAAAATCAAATTTCAAAATTCAAATCTTTTTCAAAACTTTATCTTATATTGTTGACTTTTAAAAAATTCAAATTTCAAAGTTCAAATTTCAACTTCAAAATTCAAATTTCAAAATTTAAAATTCAAATTACAAAATTTAAAATTCAAATTTCAAAATTTAAAATTTAAAATTCAAATTTCAAAATTCAAATTTCAAATTTCAAAAATTTAAAATTCAAAAAATTCAAAATTTAATTTTCAAATTCTAAATTTAAATAACCTTTTAATTTAAATTTGTTTTTATTTTTGTTTTTAATTTTTATTTTCTATTATGAGTTCTCACCCCCATCGCTTTGAGTTTGGTCCCAATGTTGTTGCAAGAAATGGAAATTATTACAGGAACATGCATCAATGTCAAAAAAATCAGAGATGGAAGGAGCCACGAGGATCTGATCAACCCTTTCAGCAACCTCACCTTCCAAGATACCATGGACAATGACCATCCTACAATGCATGCCAAGACAATAGATATGGTGGACCCGCTTGTACTTACCAGCAAGCTCCATCATATGCCAATGAACCACCTCCTCAAAATAGCTTTAGACCACCATACTCACAAGCCCCTTTCCACCATTCACCTCCATATGACCCTAACCCGTATCCACCATACCAACCACCTTATGAGCCAAATGAACCCTCCTATCCACCCCAAACCTCCATGGAGAAAGTACTTACCGATCTAAACTCTACTATACAAGCTCTCGTCGCCCAAATCGGACCACCAAATACCTTCAACAATCAACCCTCAAACTCTAGTGCACTTCCTTTTCAACCACAGAACGATCTCTCCATCCCATCACCACCATCCATGGAAGAGCACCCACATCCATCAATCCAAGAGCAACATGATCCCAATGATGCTATTGACATGGAACAAGAGAGAAGGGATCATCTTCGCGAATCCATACTTCATAAGGAGCTAGAGGAGGCCCTAAAGGTGAAGGTAGTAAAGACCCTTGAAGATGAAAGAATAGTTGAAAGAAGTTGTCATGGAAAGAAAATCATCAAGGATGAGTACGATTTTATATTAAAACTACTGGACAAAGCAGTAATTATTGAAGAGGAAAAAATGGTTGAAGACTTGCGAGATGCTGAACCTCCATGGGAAAGTCAAGACATAGAGCCCCCTTCCAAGACGGTTGCATTTGATGTTGAGGAGGGTGTACAACCTCCAAGGCATACCCTGGTTGAAGACTTGGAAGAGGTTGAAATTGAAGAAGCTTGCAAAGAGGTGGAAGATGTCAAAGAAAAGCACAAGGAAGTGGAGCTTGCAAGTTTATTAGAGACACCTCCCCCAAGGTCATTACCGTCCAACACAACATTCAAGTGGGTAAAATTCTCATCCTTGACCTTTACTTTCCCACTTGAATATGGGCTACTAGAGATGGATGGTCAACTTAGAGCTCTTTGTGGCATAAAGAGTAAGAGGAAGATGGTCAATGGTAAGAATTGTCCTGCAAGGTTCATTATGGTTGGAAGCTTTAAGTTTAAACGCAAAGGTTGGTGTAGAGCTCAATTAAATGGGTCTAGAAAGTTGTTTGGACGCTTCAGTGAGAATTCTAAGGCTGAACCACCCGGATGGAATCATGATAATCAACTTGAAGACGGGTGTAGAAACAAGATTTGGGATCCAGGAATATATGAGGATCAATTTTGGGAGCTCAAAGCTTGTGAAGAACTCCATCAAAGCTTGAGGAATTTACTTGGTATTGATAGAGCTTATTGGAAGTCCAAGAATTGGTGGAAGTTTCAAGACGAGTTCAAGCACAAGCCACCATAACAGGGAGCTCACCAAATGTCCAACTTAAGGACTTTAACTAAAAGTGCTAGGTGGGAGACAACCCACCATAGTATGATCGTTCCTTTTTCAATTTTAATTTTATTTCGTTTTGTTTGTTTTTTGAGTTTTATTTTATTTTATTTCATTGAACCTGGAATTACTCATGACATCCATATCATTTTGCATTCTACATACTGCATTCAGATTAAAAAAAAATCGCACGCGACGCGACAGCATCGCCGACGCGTCTGCGTCACAAGTGCATTTGGAAGAAAAGAAAAGTGAACAGAGAGTCACGCGAGAGCGTGGTTGGAGAGAATGCATCCATTCACAAATATCAGCTCATAATTCATAATTTTAGGATTAGATGTAGTTTTTAGAGAGAGAGGTTCTCTCCTCTCTCTTAGGATTTAGTTTTAGGATTTAGGATTATTTCTTCTTCATCACAGGTCCAATGTTCTTTTAATTTAGTTTCTCTTCTACTTTTATTTATTCTGGTACTTTGGTTTACTTATTTTTCTTATTGATTCTCTTCTTTATCAATTCAGTTTATGAAATCTTTATGTTTAGATTGATTTTCTCTTATTAATGCAATTGAGATATTTCAGATCTAAAATCCTTATTTAGCTTTTTATATTATTGGCTTTAATTGATTAACTGGAAGCTCTTGATTTATCAACTATCCGTGATTGGTTGTTATGTCGCCTAAATTGACTGGTATTCCACTAACTCTAGTCTTTCCTTAGGAGTTGGCTAGGACTTGGGAATCTAACTAATTAGTTCACTTGACTTTCCATGCTTTTGTAAAGGTTAACTAAGTGGGATTAACTTCCATTCTCATAGGAGTAACTAGGATAGGACTTCCGAATTTTCATACCTTGCCAAGAGTTTATTTTACAGTTATTTATTTATTTTATTTGTCATTTAAATTACTTGTTCCTTATTTTCAAAACCCCCAATTTACAAAACTCATAACCAATAATAAGAACACCTGCCTGCAGTTCCTTGAGAAGACGACCCGAGGTTTAAATACTTCGGTTATCAATTTAAAAAGGGGTTTATTACTTGTGACAACCAAAACTTTTGTAAGAAAGGTTGATTGCTTGGTTTAGAAACTAAACTTGCAACGAGAATTTATTCTGAATTCTAAACCGTCAATCTTCAGTTCTTCATGAACCTATAGCTAATTATCTATTTAGTCACACTTTCCCTCCTAATTTTACTAAGCATCAAAGAGACAAGCTGAAAAGCGAGTCCAAATATTATATATGGGATGACCCATATTTATGGAGGTGTGGTGCTGACCAGATAATTAGGAGGTGTGTGCCTCAATTAGAATTCCAGTCAATTTTAGAGGCCTGCAACTCTTCTGAGAGTGGTGGACATTTTGGTCCTCAAAGGATAGCTAGAAAAGTTTTGGACTGTGGATTCTGGTGGCCCACTCTTTTTAAGGATGTTACTACCTTCTATAAATCTTATTCCCCATGCCAAAGGTTTAGAAATATATCCAAGAGGGATGAGATGCCCTAACAGCTTATGTTATTCTGTGAAATTTTTTATGTTTGGGGCATTGACTTCATGGGTCCATTCCCAAACTCTAGTGGTTTCTTATACATATTGTTAGCTGTAGATTTTGTTTCTAAATGGGTGGAAGCAATTTTTACCTGTACTGATGATGCTAACACTGTTGTCTCTTTTGTTAGAAACCATAATATCTGTCGCTTTGGATCACCATGAGCAATTGTGAGTGATCAAGGAACTCACTTTTGTAACAGGAGATTAGCAGGTCTACTGAAGAAGCATGGGATTGTTCACAAAGTAGCAACAGCTTACCATCCCCAGACCAATGGGCAAGCAGAGGTGTCTAACAGAGAAATAAAGCACATTTTGGAGAAGATAGTAAAGCCTCATAGGAAGGACTGGAGCACAAGGCTTGTAGATGTGCTCTGGGCTTATCGAACAGCGTACAAGACACCTATTGGGATGAGGCCCTTCCGCTTAGTTTATGAAAAGGCTTGTCACCTCCCAGTGGAGGTGGAACACAAGGCTTTCTGGGCTGTAAGGGAATGCAACATGGGATTTGAGAAAGCTGGTGCTGAAAGGAAGATGCAACTAGCAGAACTGGAGACCCTTCGACTCGAAGCTTATGACAACTCCAGATTATACAAAGAGAAGGTGAAGGCTGTGCATGACAAGCATATCAAGAGAAGAGAGTTTAAACTTGGGGAGCTAGTTCTCCTTTACAACTCCAGGCTGAGGCTCATGCCAGGAAAGCTAAGATCCAGATGGGAAGGTCCCTACAGAGTAGAGAAGGCAGAGCCATACGGAGTCTTTCATTTGAGTCATCCTTGAAGTTCCAAATTCATCAAGGTCAATGGACATCGCTTAAAGCTATATCATGGTGAGAAGGTGAAGGAAAATAAAGAGCTAGAGGTCTTCCTCTTGGAGGACCCACCAACAGAAGCAGATTGAGCTTACGGACTGTCCAACTTAAGGATGTAAAAGTAAAGTGCTAGGTAGGAGACAACCCATGATGGTACGATCGTTTCTTCTCATTCTTAATCTATTTTATTTTTCGCAGTAGTCATTCATAATTTCTGCATATTCATCTGCATGCTGCATTTTGCATTCTGCATAAAAAAAAGAGAGCACACGACGCGCAAGCGTCACTGATACGTACGCGTCATATGTGTGCGCGTGAAAAATACAAATTGAATAGAGAGTTGGGCAGGAATGGTGCTGGTGGCGTGCCTTGCGCACAAGCAAGCCCACACGTATGCGTCACTTGCATTTTCACCAGTCCACGCGTATGCGTCCCCACGCGTACGCGTGACCCTGCAAATCGGCGTAAATAGGTGTATGGCCAGAGAGTTATGATGGTGTGGGGTTGGAACTGTGCTGGGAGCACAAGCCCTATCATGCGTACGCGTCCCTGACGCGTACGCGTCGTTTTCCCATCCAGGCCTTCCATGCGTGCGCGTTCGTGACGCGCACGCGTCATATACAATTTTGGCACATGTGCGTATTAGACCGAGAGTTGTGAGTGCGCGAGGCTGCCTTCGCCCCATTTGCACAACCACTATCACGCGTACGCGTCCTAGACGCGTACGCGTTGCCTGAAAATAGCGCGATCCATGCGTACGCGTGATGCACGTGTATGCGTCGCTTGCGACGCACAATTTATCCACTTCAATGCCTGATTTCAAATCTCCTCTCCCCCAATCCTAATTCTTTTCAATCCTAATTATTTCTTCCCTCTTTCTTTCTTCTTCCTTATTCTTTCTTACTTTCTACTACTTTCTTCTTTCCTTCTTCATCTTTTTCATCAAGGTTCTTTTCTTCCTCCCATCTACTCTTTCATTATTGCATTTATTTATGTTTCTTTCTTCTCCATCTTTCTTTTAGCTTACTTATTTAGGGTTTCTTTTTCTTTTCTTTTTCATGCATTCTTATGTTAGTATTAGAGTTTTATTTGGGTATTACCTTATTATCCTGAAGCTTGTGGTTATTATTTGGAGTGATATGATAATTGATACTTGAATTTGGCTCTCATATGCATTTGGATTATATTATTTTCATTCCTATTCTATCTTGCTCACCAAGTGTTTGTGAAAAAGCACTTATGGCATCTTGAACTCTATTTTGTTTTACTCTTTTACTTGAATGCCTCTTTTTCACAACCCTTGTACTCCACATGTATTTGAGTTTATCCTTCACAATTGTCATCATACACATACTCTCTGATTTGGCACATTTAATTATTGATGCTTGAGTTACGCCTCTCATGCCCCTTTTTGCATGCTTTTACCTCTTGCATCTATCTAATTATGAATTGCCCTCTTGCTCTTAATTGATGTCTTACCTACATGTTGTAGCTACCATGTATTTGAGCTATCATCTTTCCCTTGGCATTCGTTATCACTTGGAATTTTCTCCCTTCCGGTCTTAGTTATCTATATTTAACACTCTTCCTTTTTCTTCTTCCTTAGGCATGGGTACCAAGAAAGGAAAAGAGAAGGCCACATACAAGATGCCAGCAAGGAGAGGAACTAAGAGAACACTGGCAAAGGCACTACCATCTACCAGTGTAAGGCTGCCAGCAAAGTGGATAAAGAGGATTATTAAAGTTGATGAATCTGAGAAAGCCTTTTCTTCCCGGGACTCCACACGGTTTGCTAACCGTTATTGTAAACAGACGTTCCCCATCCTAGCTGAGAGGAACTACAACAATGAGCATCTACTCATTGTCCCAACACACTTTGTTGATTTTGTGGAGCCCCAAATAGAGAGGAGACATTAGAGATTTTTGAGGAAGCAGCTGCGAGAGGCCAACTTATCCTGGGTAGTTGAATTCTACTCAAACTTCAACTTGCCTACTCTACAGACTGCCTTCGTCCGTCAGCAATATGTCCCTATCTCCGAGAGTGCCATACAGAGAGCACTAGACCTTCCACCTAGTCCAGAGGGATGGGATGCATATCAAGAAGCATCTCATAAGCGCCAGATGTATCAATTCGACTAGGATAGCATACTTGGAGTTATAGCCTGACCTGGCAGTAAGTGGATCTATGGACAGCATTGTTCAAAACCAAAGAGCATCCCAACCCAGTCACTCACCCTGGAGGCTCGCGTGTGGGCACAAATTATGTCCCACTATGTCTTCCGAGCACTCACGAGTCGATCTTCACAGCCGACATGGCTGTTCTCATCTGGTGCATCTTGACAGAGCAACCCCTCAACCTGCCCCGACACATCTGGCAAGCCATGGGACATGTACAGATTACGGGCAACTTGCCTTTCCCCGCCTTGGTTTCAGATTTAGTCTCTACAGCAGGTGTGTCCTCTCAGGCAGGCGACACGAAGGTCATGATCCCTAGGGCCGACCAGTATGTCCCAAATGGGAAGTACATCAGGCCACCAGTTCCCTCTGCAAGCTGGCATGCAGGTCCATCCTTGGATACTCCTCCCTCTTCCACTCCACCACCATCCACACCACAAGCACCATCCATCCATCAAATGTTCCTACAGATCCTTGAGAGGTACGACCGGCAAGACTGGCAAATGGAGCAAATAGAGCACTGTAACAAGCGTAAATACAACTATCTGAAGGAACTCAAAGCTGGTACTCACCCACCTCTAGAACAGAAGGACACCCTAGACTCCCCTTCATCCAGTAGCACAGGCAGCCAAGGCAAACCAGACACTGGAGGCGACACTTCCAGCCCTCTCTTGCTCCTTACTGATGGCACGGAGGATCGTGCCAAGCCTTAAGTGTGGGAAGGTCAGTCCTTGACTTCTGGAGGTAATTTTTCTCTCTTAACACCAACATTTAACTTTTTCTTTGGTTAGATAGGATAGATTGCATGATAATAATTGTTTGCATGTATGTTTTTCTTGGCTAAAGTAATGAGTTTCCTTTCAAGACCCTTTTTATAGTATTTCACTAATTTAAATTAAAACTTTTGTGTTAAACTTGTTTGAAGACTGTAATTTGGAACATGAATTATAGCTAAGAACACACAACCTGTGAGATTTGAGCTTAATTACATGGTTACATTATTCAACCATGCTCTTTTATTCTTGTGAGTTTCCTTCTCTGTGATTGTAATCTATATTTTGTTCCATTCTATATGTCTATTATTTAGTATATTTACATGCTTGTATATGATTGAGGCTATCATTTGTTATTAGCTCACTTATCCCAAATAGCCTACCCTTTCAATTACCTTTGTTTGCTACTTTGAGCCTTTTAATCCCATGTTGTTCTATATTTTACCACATCACTAGCCTTAAGTGGAAAAATAATTAATTACTCCAAGTGAATCTTTGGTTAGCTTAAGTTAGAGATTGTGTATCAATTAAGTGTGGGGAACTGTGGGAACTTGGGTAGATGAAAGTGTACAGTGTTTCATTGACAAAATATCGGGAATTTGGGTACCTACTCATGTAAGATCAGAAAAATTAAAAATCCATGTGCATTGATATGTTATGTTTGCTTTTATATTTTTAATAAAAAAACTATTCAAATGAATAAATAAATAAATAAATAAGGGGACAAAAATTATCCCAATGTTAAGTTTAATAAAAGATCAATGCATATGTGATAAAATTAAAGAAATATTTGGTACATGAGTATGTGATGCAAAAGTGGGAATTATGGGTAGCTAGGCATGATTTTAGAGTTACAAAGAGTGTGTGTGTGTTAGTTAAGAGCTTAGGTTAGTCAAAGATTCATATTATAGCTCACTTGGCCATACATATATCCTCACCCTTACCTTAGCCCCATTACAACCTTGAAAAGACCTCATGATGTTTGCATTGATATATTAAATTTTTATTGATTGGTTAGATGAAGAACAAAGTTTAGAAAGCATGACTAGAGAAGAGTAGAGTGATTAACCCTAGACACTTGAGAGATTGGAATGATATACACTACCAGTAAAGGTTCAATGCTTGATTCTATGTTCCCTACTTTGATTAGATATCTTCTTACAAGCTTACTTGTCTCTTATTGTGTGATTTAAATTAGTGGAATCTGATTTATGGTTGTCTTGGAGAACTTATTTGCTTTTAACCAAGTAGACAGAATCATCATAGCATATAGTTGCATTCATAGGTTGCATCTCATGAGTCTTATTTTTCCCCATTCATTCTTTATATCTCCTTGAGCTTAGCATGAGGACATGCTAATGTTTAAGTGTGGGGAGATTGATAAACCACTATTTTATGGTTTATCTTATGCTCAATTGAGTGGTTTTTATCATGCCTTTGCACACTTATTCATACAATTCGTATGATTTTACAATTCCTTCCTAATTTTGTTCTATGGTTGAAAAACCTACTTCCCAAGCCTTTAAATTGTATATTTTTAATTTCCTTTTATACAATTCGACGCCGTGATCTATGCGTTAAGTGTTTTCAGGCTTTATAGTGCAGGAAAGGCTTAGAGGATGGAGAGGAAGCTTGCAAAAATGGAAGGAGCACAAGAAATAAAGGAGATAACCAGTGAAGAGCGACGCGCACGCATAGCTCACGCGTGTACGTGAATTAGAGTCTGCATATCGACGCGTGCGCGTGCCTGACGCGTATGCGTGAAAAGGAAAATCGCCAAACGATGCGTACGCGTGAGTGCAAAAAACGCTGGGGGCGATTTTAGGCCGAGTTTGGACCTAGTTTTTGGCCCAGAAACACAGACTAGAGCCAGGGGACAAGCAGAGACTCGACACACATTCTCATTCGCATAGTTTTTAGTTTTAGATTGGAATCTTAGAGAGAAATCATTCTTTCTCTAGGTTTTCTACACACTCATAGTTTTTATAGTTTATGCTTTTGCTTTGGATATTGAGAAGAATTACTACCTCCGTTGAAGTCGCTATTATTCTAGTTTGTTTTCTTATTCATTTACTCTTTTGATTACTTATTAACCCTGTTTAGATAAGGATGTTGCATTTTGGGATTTATTAATGCAAAGAACTATTTTTACTTTTAATTAATTTTCAATTCCTATTTTATTTAATTTATCATGTCTTCTTTTTATATTTCTGTGAACGTTATATTCATGTCAATGGAGTAGACTCCCAACTTGACTTGGGGGTTGATTAAAAGGAGACCCTTGAGTTGGAATGCTCAAGTGATTAGTTAAATTGGAAGTTGTTGGCTAGTTCTCTATTTACTAACGCTAATCCTTCCATAAGGAGAGGATTAGGACTTGCGAATAAGAGTTAGCTCAATTACTTGACTTTCTTTTATTTAGTAAGGGTTAACTAAGTGAAAAAAAACCACCTCTTGATACTACACTTGAGAGAATTCCAACAAGGATAGAACTTCCAATTAATCATTCCCCCGGTCAAGGATTTTTATTTGATTATATAAATCTCTTTTAATTTACATGGCTTTAATTCACAATCCTTTATTTTTCTGTTCTCCAACTCAAAAATTCCTCGGAAAATTCCTGACTGATTAAATATCACCCTTTTGTCAACTCGTTGGGAGACGACCTGGGATTTCTACTCCTAGTATTTTTATTCTAAAATTGTGATAACCCTTTCTAAATTGATAAGCGGATTTTCGTCGGTTAGGAACTGTACTCGCAACGTTATTTCTATACTAATTTCTTAATTGGCTGATTTCTGCCTCCATCAATGACGCATACGCGCGAGGGCAAATTTTAGCAATATGACACGTACGCATGGACGAAGCACACACGTGGATTGGCAAAATTGACCATTCACGCGTATGCGTGGGCGACTGATGAGCGGATAATTTATACGCTTTTTGGCATTGTTTTCTAGTAGTTTTTAGTATAATTTAGTTAGTTTTTACTATGTTTTTATTAGTTTTTAAATAAAAATCACATTTCTAGACTTTACTATGAGTTTGTGTGTTTTTCTGTGATTTCAGGTAATTTCTGGATGAAATTGAGGGAATTGAGCAAAAATTTGATTCAGAGGCTGAAGAAGGACTGCATATGCTGTTGGATTCTGACCTCCCTACACTCGAAGTGGATTTTCTGGAGCTACAGAAGCCCAATTGGCGTGCTCTCAATTGCGTTGGAAAGTAGACATCCAGGGCTTTCCAGCAATATATAATAGTCCATACTTTGCTCGAGTTTTGATGATGCAAACTGGCGTTCAAACGCCAACTTCCTGCCCTATTCTAGAGTTAAACGCCAGAAACAGGTTGCAAATCAGAGTTAAACGCCAGAAACAGGCTACAACCTGGCGTTTAACTCCAAAAAGAGTCTCTACACATGAAAGCTCAATGCTCAGCCCAAGCACACACCAAGTGGGCCCGAAATTGGATTTCTGCATCATTTACTTATCTCTGTAAACCCTAGTAACTAGTTTAGTATAAATAGGACTTTTTACTATTGTATTTACATCTTTGGAACGTTTAGTCCTTAGACAATAGAGGCTGGCCTCACAGCCATGCCTAGACCTTTCACTTATGTATTTTCAACGGAAGAGTTTCTATACCCTATAGATTAAGGTGTGGAGCTCTGCTGTTCCTCATGAATTAATGCAAAGTACTATTGTTTTTCTATTCAATTCAAGCTTATTCTTATTCCAAGATATCCACTCGTACTTCAACCTGATGAATGTGATGATCCGTGACACTCATCATCATTCTCGCCTATGAACGCGTGCTTGACAACCACTTCTGTTCTATCTACAATAGCTTGAGCATTTATCTCTTGGGCTTCTGGTTCAGATCAGAGTCTTCGTGGTATAAGTGGTGTACGAAATTGTGTTCCATGTTCTTTGTACTTGTGTGAGAGTAACAATATATAATTGTATTGAATCCTCATCGTGGCTCTATGTGTGGACACAACTCCGTTCAACTGACCAGCAAGTGCACTGGGTCGTCCAAGTAATACCTTACGTGAGTAAGGGTCGAATCCCACGGAGATTGTTGGTATTAGAATTATTGGCAGTCATTCTTGAGATCCGAAAAGTCTAAACCTTGTTTGTGGTATTCCGAGTAGAATCTGGGAAGGGATGACTCTGATGAGCTTCAAACTCGCGAGTGTTGGGCATAGTGACAGACGCAAAAGGATCACTGGATCCTACTCCAACATGATCGAGAACCGACAGATGATTAGCCGTGCGGTGATAGCGCATTTGGACCATTTTCACTGAGAGGACGGGAAGTAGCCATTGACAACGGTGATGCCTAACATACAGCTTGCCATGGAAAGGAGTATGAATGATTGGATGAAGGAAATAGGAAAGCAGGGATTCAGAAGAAACAAAGCATCTCCATACGCTTATCTGAAATTCTCACGAATGAATTACATAAGTATCTCTATCTTATTTTCTGTTATTTATATTTTAATTATCAAAATCCTATAACCATTTGAATCTGCCTGACTGAGATTACAAGGATGACCATAGCTTGCTTAAAGGCGACAATCTCCGTGGGATCGACCCTTACTCACGTAAGGTTTATTACTTGGACGACCCAGTGCACTTGCTGGTTAGTTGTGAAGTTGTGAAGAAGAATTTGAGATTATGAACGTGCGTACTGAGTTTTTGGCATCGTGGCTAGAGATCACAATTTCGTGCACCAATTTTTTGGCGCCGTTGCTGGGGATTGTTCGAGTTTGGACAACTGACGGTTCATCTTGTTGCTCAGATTAGGTAATTTTATTTTAATTTTAAGCTTTTTGTTTTTATTATTTTTAATTTCGAAAAAAAATTTTCAAAAAAATAAATTATTCTATGTTCTTCAGAACTTTTAAGAATGAATTCTAGAG
Source organism: Arachis ipaensis (assembly GCF_000816755.2). Taxonomy (NCBI): domain Eukaryota; kingdom Viridiplantae; phylum Streptophyta; class Magnoliopsida; order Fabales; family Fabaceae; genus Arachis; species Arachis ipaensis. The sequence continues at coordinate 60,984,966 of NC_029786.2, forward strand.
TTTCATGAGATATGTTGAATCCTGGCTGGCTGTTAAGCCATGTCTAATCTTTTGGACCGAGGTTTCAACTCATCATCACAAGAGCTTTTTTATTCTCATCAATTCAGCTGTTGTATGCCTGATTTGTATGCTAAAGCTTGGCTGGCCATTGGCCATGTCTAGTGTTTTGGACCAGAGCTTTCACTGAAAGCTTGGCTGGCTAGTAAGCCATGTCTAATTCCTGGACCGGAATTTTAGGCTGACATTGCATGATTCTTGGAATTCTTATTAAAAATTTTGAAATCCTTATTTTTCTTTTTCCAAATAATTTTCGAAAAATCCAAAAAAATTAATAAAATCATAAAACCAAAAAGAATTTTGTATTTCTTGTTTGAGTCTTGTGTCAAATTTTAAGTTTGATGTCAATTGCATATTTTTAATTTTCATTTAAATTTTTGAAGAACACATGCATTGAATCTTGTTCTTCATGATCTTCAAGTTGTTCTTGATGATCTTCTTTGTTTGATCTTTGCATTTTCATGTTTTGTGTCTTTTCTTGTTTTTCATATGCATTTTCAATTTGTTAGTGTCTAAAGTTTGAAAATTTCTAAGTTTGGTGTCTTGCATGTTTTTCTTTTCTTAAAAATTTTCAAAAATAAATCTTGATGTTCATCTTGATCTTCAAAGTGTTCTTGGTGTTCATCTTGACATTCAAAGTGTTCTTACATGCATTAGTTGTTTTGATTCATAATTTCTGTGTTTTGATTCAATTTGGTGTTTTTCTCTCTCTTCACTAAAAATTCAAAAATAAAAAAATATCTTTCCCTTTTCTTCTCATAAATTTCGAATATTTGAGTTGACTTTTTCAAAATTTAGTTGTTTCTTATGAGTCAAATCAAATTTTCAATTTAAAAATTCTATCTTTTTCAAATCTTTTTCAAAAATCAAATCTTTTTCATTTTTTTCTTTCATATTTTCAAAAATTTCAAATTGATTTTAAAAAATCTTTTTCTTAAATTTCATTTTATAATTTCAAAATCTTTACTAACAATTAATGTGATTGATTCAAAATTTTTTAAGTTTGTTACTTGCCTATTAAGAAAGGTTCAATCTTTAAATTTTAGAATCATATCTTTTAGTTTCTTGTTAGTCAAGTAATCAACTTTAATTTTCAAAATCAAATCTTTTTAATTTCCGATTCAAATCTTTTTCAAAATGATTTTCAATCATATCTTTTTCTATTTCAATCATACCTTTTTCAAAGATTAATTTCAATATCTTTTCTAACTTCGTATCTTTTCAAAATTGATTTTCAAAATCCTTTTTAATTAACAACTTAACTTTTTGTTTGGTTTTCAAAATTCTTATCTTTTTCAAAACCATCTAACTACTTTTCTCTCTTATTTTCGTAAATCACTAACCTCTTTTTCAAAATTTCTTTTCATTAACTAATTGTTTTAATTTTTAATTTTAATTTTACTCCTTCTCTTAATTTTCGAATTCTAATTAACATTTAAAATAAAAAAATATTTTTATTTTATTTTTATTTAATTTTCAAATTCTTCCCCCTCTAATCTCTTTCTATTTATTTATTTATCTACTAACACTTCTCTTCTACTCATAATTCGAACCTCCTCTTCTTCTCTGTGTTCGAGTTTTTCTCTTCTCCTTTTTCTATTCTTCTCTTCTTATACACACATAAGGAATTTCTATACTGTGACATAGAGGATTCCATATTTTCTTTTTTATTCTCTTCTTTTTCATTTGAGCAGAAACAAGGATAAGAATATTCTTGTTGAAGCTAATCCTGAACCTGAAAGGACTCTGAAGAGGAAGCTAAGGGAAGCTAAAGCACAACTCTCTGGAGAGAACCTGACAGAAATTTTCAAAAAAGAAGGAAACATGGTCGAACCCAATAACAATGCCAACAATGCAAGGAAAATACTTGGTGACTTCATTGCACCCTCTTCTGACTTCTATGGAAGAAGCATCTCAATTCCTGCCATTGGAGCAAACGACTTTGAGCTTAAGCCTCAATTAGTTTCTCTAATGCAACAGAATTGCAGGTTTCATGGACTTCCATTGGAAGATCCTCATCAGTTTTTAGCTGAATTCCTGTAAATCTGTGACACTGTCAAGACCAATGGAGTTGATCCCGAGGTCTACAGGCTTATGCTTTTCCCTTTTGCTGTAAGAGACAAAGCTAGAACATGGTTGGATTCACAACCTAAGGAAAGCCTGAACTCTTGGGAAAAGCTGGTCAGTACTTTCCTGGCTAAGTTCTTTCCACCTCAAAAGATGAGCAAGCTTAGAGTGGAAATCCAAACCTTCAGACAAAAGGAAGGAGAATCCCTCTATGAAGCTTGGGAAAGATACAAGCAACTGATCAAAAGGTGTCCTACTGACATGCTTCCAGAATGGAGCATCATAAGTACATTCTATGATGGTCTATCTGAGTTGTCAAAAATGTCATTGGACCATTCTGCAGGAGGATCTCTTCATTTGAAAACCCCTGTAGAAGCTCAGGAACTCATTGAAATGGTTGCAAATAACCAGTTCATGTACACCTCTGAGAGGAATCCTGTGAACAATGGGATGCCTCAGAAGAAGGGAGTTCTTGAAATTGATACTCTGAATGCCATATTGGCTCAAAACAAAATATTGACTCAGCAAGTCAATATGATTTCTCAGAGTCTGAATGGATTGCAAGCTGCATTCAACAGTACTAAAGAAGCATCTTCTGAAGAAGAAGCTTATGATCCTGAGAACCCTGCAATGGCAGAGGTGAATTACATAGGAGAACCCTATGGAAACACCTATAATCCTTCATGGAAAAATCATCCAAATTTCTTATGGAAGGACCAACAGAAGCCTCAACAAGGCTTCAGCAATAATGGTGGAAGAAATAGGTTTAGCAATAGCAAGCCTTTTCCATCATCTTCTCAGCAACAGACAGAGAATTCTGAACAGAGCCATTCTGGCCTGGCAACCATAGTCTCTGATCTATCCAAGACCATACTAAGTTACATGAATGAAACAAGGTCCTCCATTAGAAATTTGGAGGCACAGGTGGGTCAGCTGAGTAAGAAGATTACTGAAACACCTCCCAGTACTCTCCCAAGCAATACAAAAGAAAATCCCAAGAGAGAGTGCAAGGCCATAACTATGACTAACATGGCCAAACCTGGAGAGAGTGAGGAGGACGTGAATCCCAGTGAGAAAAGCCCCATGGGATGTCCTCTGGACAGAAAGGAGTTTCCCTTTGAGGAACTCAAGGAATCTGAGGCTCTTACTGAGACCATAGAGATTCTACTGAACTTCCTTCTGCCATTCATGAGCTCTGATGAATATTCTTCCTCTGAAGAGGATGAAGACATCACTGAAGAGCAAGTTGCTAAATATCTAGGAGCAATCATGAAGCTGAATGCCAAGTTATTTGGTAATGAGACTTGGGAGGATGAACCCCCCTTGTTCACCAATGAACTGAATGCATTAATGAGGCAGATATTACCTCAGAAGAAACCGGATCCCGGAAAATTCTTCATACCTTGTACCATAGGCACCATGACCTTTGAGAAGGCTCTGTGTGACCTGGGGTCAGGGATAAACCTCATGCCACTCTCTGTAATGGAGAAACTGGGAATCTTTGAGGTACAAGCTGCAAGAATCTCACTAGAGATGGCAGACAAATCAATGAAACAGGCTTATGGACTAGTAGAGGACGTGCTTGTGAAGGTTGAAGGCCTTTACATCCCTGCTGATTTCATAATCCTAGACACTGGGAAGGATGAGGATGAATCCATCATCCTTGGCAAACCCTTCCTAGTGACAGCAAAAGCAGTGATTGATGTTAACAGAGGAGAGTTGGTCCTTCAGTTGAATGAGGACTACCTTGTATTTATAACTCAAGGTTCTCCTTCTGTAACCATAGAGAGGAAGCATGAAAAGCTTCTCTCAATACAGAGTCAAATAAAACCCCCACATTCAAACTCTATGTTTGGTGTTGGGAGGCCACAACCAAACTCTAAGTTTAGTATTGAGAGGCCCCAACCCTGCTCTGATTATCTGTGAGGCTCCATGAGAGCTCACTGTCAAGCTATTGACATTAAAGAAGCGCTTATTGGGAGGCAACCCAATGTTATTTAATTATATCTATTTATTTTCCATTGCTATTTTATGTTTTCTATAGGTTGATAATCATGTGAAGTCACAAAAACAACTGAAAAATCAAAAACAGAATGAAAAACAGAATAAAAAATAGCTCACCCTGGAGGAAAAGCTTACTGGCGTTTAACGCCAGAACAGAGCGTCTACTTGGTGTTTAACGCTAGAAATGGGAGAAAAGCTGGCATTAAACGCCAGAAACAAGCAGCAACCTGGCGTTTAACGCCAGGAGTGCACTCTAAGGGCGTTTTGCACGCCTAGATGGAGCAGGGATGCTAAGTCCTTGACCCCTCAGGATCTGTGGACCCCACAGGATCCCCACCTACGCCACCTCTTCTTCTCTCCTCTTCACACCCTTTCATAACACTCTTCCCCATATACCCTTCACCAAACACCTCCATATCTCTTCCCCAAAACCCCTCACCACTCCTTCATTTTCACACATTACAAACACTTCTTCGGCCTTGAGAGTTTAGAACCCTGATTTCATTTTCTCTGCATTTTTCTTTTAGTATCATGTACTTTCTTTTTTATTTCCTTTTTTGTGGAGATTGGGATATGGGGATTCAGAATTAGAAACACTCTGTAATTTACTTTCTCTGTAATTCTGTTTACTTTGAATGCACTTTTCAATTTCAATTTCCATTCCCAGAGCTATGAACGACTAAACCCCTCTTCATTGAGTTAGGGAGCTCTGTTGTAATTCAATGGATCAATAATAGTTTTCATTCTTCTTCCACTGTCTTTTCTCTTGATTTTTCTAGAAAGCTTTCAAAATTTGGATTTCCTCTGAACCTTGAGAGAGGAATGAGGAAATCATGCTAGAAATGCTTTCTCACATCGGATTAGGTTGGGGGTTGGATGGATATAGTGACATGTAATCCTACCAATACTTTGATCTATGAAGGTGTGTGGTATAATCAGTGACCAAACTTCATCTCTTTCCATGAGCAATTAAATCAAGACATTGGGAAATTGTTCAAGCTTAGAGAGATTGGTGAGCTAAGACATTGGGATCCAATCACCTAAGATTGCTAAGAAGATCAATGAATACATTGATTGAGGAAGAGATGAAAATGATTTGATCCGGAGAATGCAACATCTCCTAAGCCCAATGAATTCCCCACTTCTGATCTTTCCCCTTTCTGTAATTCCGTGCTTACATTTTTGCTGAATCATTCCCAATCCCTTTTAAGTTTCTGCAATTCAATTTCCTGTAATTTAAGTTTCTGCACTTTAACTTCTGCTCTTTACATTCTGTAATTTAAATTCAGTCATTTACATTTCTTGCTCTTTAAGTTTTACCCAATTTAAATTCTGCAATCCTCAATTCAATTCTGTCTAGTTCAGCTAGAACACTCCTTCAATTAAAGTTGCTCAACCAATCAATCCCTGTGGGATTCGACCTCACTCTATTGTGAGTTTTTACTTGACGATAATTCAGTATACTTGCCAAGGGAAATTTGTTGAGAGACAGATTTTTGTGCATCAATTAGTCATGCTGAGGATCATCATGTGGTTAATTGAAATTTATGGTGGAACACCAAACTTAGTATCACACTTTTCCTCTTTAATTGTTGACTCATGACATAATCACCTTGGTGTACAACACCAAACTTAACTCCTTGCAATACATGGAAATCTACTTAACTCTTTTATTGAAACAGATAAGGAAAAAGAGTTACCTCTGGTTGGGTTGCCTCCCAACAAGCACTCCTTTAACGTCACTAGCTTGACGGTTATTTCATTAGTTGAGCTTGTACTTCATCTTGGGGCTTTCCCCCATATTGCCCAGATAGTGTTTGAGCCTTTGTCCATTCACAGTAAAGGTTCACTGTGAGCTTTCTTCGATGATCTCTATGTGTCCATAAGGTGAGACTTTGGTGACAAGAAAGGGTCCTGACCACCTTGACTTTAGCTTTCCAGGGAAGAGCTTTAGCTTGGAGTTGTAAAGGAGCACTCTCTGTCCTTCTTCAAAGCTCCTTGGTGCCAAATTGAGGTCATGCTTTTTCTTTGCCCTTTCCTTATAAATTTTGGCATTTTCATAGGCTTGGGATCTGAACTCTTCGAATTCTTGTAGTTGCAGGATCCTTCTTTCACTAGCAGCATTATTGTCAAGGTTCAGTAGTTTGAGAGCCCAGAATGCTTTATGTTCAAGCTCCACTGGTAGATGACATGCCTTTCCATACACCAGTTGATATGGAGACATCCCAATTGGTGTCTTGAAGGCTGTCCTATATGCCCAAAGAGCGTCATCCAACTTCTTTGACCAGTCTTTTCTTGAAGCTCCCACAGTTTTTTCGAGAATCCTTTTGAGCTCTCTGTTGGATATGTCTATTTTCCCGCTTGTTTGAGGATGATAAGGTGTGGCCATTAACTCGTTCAAAAACTTGGCATAGAGTGGCATTTGCTCTAGTGCTTCAGCAAAGGGGATATTAATTTGGAGTCTCTTGAAAACTTCCATGAATCTGGAGAATTGGTTGTCCTTTTTGTTCTTCTTCAATCATTGAGGGTAGGGAGCTTTTGGAATGTATGGTCTTAGGACTTCTTTTTCTTGAGGTGGGGTGGGGGCAGGTGCTTGTGCTTCCTCTGTATCATTTAAGCTTTCATCCACTTTCTTCCCTTGTGTTTCCTTTGAGGCCTCCTTCAGTTCCTTCCCACTCCTTAGTGTAATGGCCTTACACTCCTCCCTTGGGTTTGCAATGGCATCATTAGGGGAACTATGGGATGGAATTTGCTTAGATAGGCATCCCACTTGTGCCTCAAGCTTCTTGATGGCAGCCCCCTGGTTTTGTATATTAGATCTTAACTCCTCTTTGAAAGCTCTCATGTCCTTAGACTCCTTGCAAAGTTCTCCTAGCAAGGCCTCAATCCAGGATAATATATCCTTAGCTGGTGGTGGTAGGTTGGAATTTGAAGGTTGAGAATAGCTATTTTGGGCTTGATTTGGAGGCTGGAAGGAGTTGTTGCGTGGGGCTTGAGATGATCATTGGTTGGAGTGTTGGTAAGTGGAATTGTTATAATGGTTGGAATTTTGGGGCCTATATTCTTGGTTCTGGTTTTGCTGGTTTCCCACCCAAAGTTTGGGTGGTTCGTCCAACCAGGATTGTAGGTTTTAGAGTGTGGATCATAAGGTTGTCTTGATGAGTTTCCAACATAATTGGCTTACTCCCCATCACCTCCTTCCTCTGCATCCACTCCTTCTTGAGCTGGTGGTTGAGTATTGACTGCTACAACTTGGTTCCTCTCCATCTGCTTGGTGAGGTCTGCCAAATGCTTGATGATTAATGAAAGGAATAATTTGTCGGTATAGAATTTCACAAATGAAGTTGATAAACCACTATTTCATGGTTTATCTTGTGCTCAATTGAGTGGATTTTATCAACTCTTTACCCACTTATTCATGGTATTTGCATGGTTTTACATTTGCCTTCCTAATTATGTGCTTTGATTGAAAACATGCTTCTTTGGCCTTAAATTCCCTATGTTTAATACTCTCTTATTACCATTAGATGCCTTGATATGTGTGTTAAGTGATTTCAGAGATTACAGGGCAGGAATGACTCAGAGGATAAAAAGGAAGCATGCAAAAGTGGAAGGAATACAAGAAATTGGAGAAATTGCTAAGCTGTCCAGCCTGACCTCTTCGCACTCAAACAGCTATAACTTTAGCTACAGAGGTCCAAACGACGCGGTTCCAGTTGCGTTGGAAAGCTAACATCCGGGGCTTCGATTTAATATATAATATGCCAAAGTTTCTCTGACGCTAAGCGACGCGATCGCGTGCTCCATGCGGCCACGTTGCAGTGATGGAAATCAGCGTATTTGAATTCTACTCCAGCGATTTCTGGGCTGTTTTCGACTCAGTTTGCGGCCCAAAAAACTCAGATTAGAGGCTATAAAGTTGAGGGATTGCATCCATTCAAAGGGAGGCTTTCACATTCACAATTTGAGGAGTAGATGTAGTTTTTAGAGAGAGAGGTTCTCTCCTCTCTCTTAGGATTAGGATTTAGAACTTCTCTTAGTATTAGGAGTGACTCTCAATCCCAGGTTCAATGTTCTTTTTATTTATTTCTCCAATTTAATTTGTATGCCAGATTTAAGTTCTTTTGTGAATGCAATTCGAGGTGTTTTCAGATTTAATTTTGCTTTGCTTTATTTATATGAATGCTTTTAATTTAATTTAGATATTTTCTCTTTTGGTCTTGGTTAAGAAATCAGTAACTCAGGAGTTATCCAATTCAACAGCATAATTGATAATTGTTATCCTTGCTAATTAAATTGATCTTCAATAATCCCAATCTTTTCTTAGGAATTAACTAGGATTCAAAGATCTAACTAATTAGTCACTTGACCTTCCCTTGTTATAGCGAAGGTTAACTAAGTGGAATTAAGATTCAGTTTTCATCATCATTGATAAGGATAACCAGACTGGACTTTCAATTTCTCATACTTTGCCAAAAGTTGCCTTACAGTTATTTATTTATTTTAATTGCTATTTAAATTATTTGTCATAATTATTCCTCTTTCTCAAAACCCCAATTTACAATCTCTATAACCAATAATAAGAATATACTTCCCTGCAGTTCCTTGAGAAGACGACCCGAGGTTTGAATACTCGGTTAACAATTTTTAAGGGGTTTGTTACTTGTGACAACCAAAACGTTTGTATGAAAGGACTTTTGAAGGTTTAGAAACTATATTTGCAACGAGGATTTATCCGCAAATTTCTAGACCACGCAAAAGTTCTCTCATCAAAATGGCGCCGTTGCTGGGGAATTGCAAACGTGTGCCTTATTATTGGTTATTGTAAATATTTTTACTTTTTGCTTGTTTATTTGTTCTTATTTATTTTTTGTTTTTATTTTTGCTTTGTTCATAAATTAAGAGGTTATTGGTTTTTATTTAACTATTAAAAATTTTTCCAAAAAAACTTTTAGTGTTCAAGTTGTTCTTCGTGTTCATCTTGACCTTCAAGTTGTTCTTAGTTATTTTCTTCATTTTGATCTAAAAATTTTTAAGTTTGGTGTTATTTTATTGTTTTTCTCTTTCCTTATTAAATTCAAAAATTCAAAATTTCAAAATCAAATTTCAAAATTCAAATTTCAAATCTCAAATTTCAAAATTCAAATTTCAAAAAATTTAAAATTCAAAATTTCAAAATTTAATTTTCAAATTCAAAATTTAAATAACCTTTTAATTTAAATTTGTTTTTATTTTTTAATTTTTATTTACTACTATGAACTCTCACCCCCATCGCTATGAGTCTGGTTACAATTATGTTGCAGGAAGAAGAAATTACAATGAGAACAGGCATCAAGGTTGGAACAATCAAAGATGGGAGGAGCCACAAGGATTTGATCAACCCTCATGGCAACAACCACCTCCAATGGACTATCAACAACCACCACCATATGCCTATGAAACCTCTCCTCAACATGACTTTGAACCACCACACTCACAAGCCCCTTTTCACCATTCACCTCCATATGACCCTAACCCGTATCCACCATACCAACCACCTTATGAGCTAAATGAACCCTCCTATCCACCCCAAACCTCTATGGAGAAAGCACATACTGATCTAAACTCTACTATACAAGCTCTCGTCGCCCAAATCGGACCACCAAATACCTTCAACAATCAAGCCTCAAGCTCTAGTGCACTTCCTTTTCAACCACATAATGATCTCTCTATCCCATCACCACCATCCATGGAAGAGCACCCACATCCATCAATCCAAGAGCAACATGATCCCAATGATGCTATTGACATAGAACAAGAGCGAAGGGATCATCTTCGCGAATCCATACTTCATAAAAGAGTTTCGAACAGAGAGTTGCGCGACCGCAAGGCTGCACTCGCGCCAATCGCACAAAATAGTCCACGTGATCGCATGACCCACGCGTCCGCGTCACCTGACCTTATCGCGCACCACGCGACTGCGTCACTCACGCGTTCGCGTCACAAGCGGCGCACAGAATATCCAGATCAACCAAATTTCTTATCTTTTCTTCTCTAATCCTTATTTTTCTTATCTTTTCTTATTTCTTTCTTCTTGCTTTCTTATTTTCTCTCACTTCCATTCTATTTTATTTAATTTATTTGCATACTTTCATTCATTGCATATTTTTAAAATTATTATTGGTGTTCAAATGTTCTTATTCAACTGTTACATCTTTTCTGGTATTTTCTTGGTGCTTAGTGACTTGTTTCATTCTTATTGAGTAATATTATTTAAATCAATGCCAATCTTTTATATCTGTATTACTCTTGCATTGACATGAATTTATATTATCTCTCTTTCCCCACTCTCTTCTCCATTGTTGCAAATTTTGCACCACTGGCATGCCATGGCTTCTATTGTTTTCTCACGTACATATTGAAGCTTCCATGTAAATGAGACCATTATCATTTGGCATTAACCCACCCATACTTCATTTATTTTCTTATCTTTATTTCTGGGTTACTTTTCTTCCCTTTTTCTTTCAGGATGGCCACCCGGAAGAGAACCGGAAGACATTTCCATGGGGAGACAAACAAGTCCATCTGCAAAATCCTTAGAGAAAAGCAACAGTTGAAACAATCCGTCCACCTGCAAATCTCAGCATGCACCGAGGACGGTGCAATCTTTAAGTGTGGGGAGGTCGATACTGATCTCCGTGGGTTAGTACCTTCCTATCTCAAACACCAATGTTTTATTTTTTACTTGTTAGTTGTTGCATTTGCATATTTAATTGCATGTTTATTTGATTTTATGCATTTAGTTACTACTTGGTTGAAGTAATATTTTCTTTTTCAAGAAATTTTATAGCATTTCACTAATTTAAAAAATTTTTTGTGTTAAATTTGTTTGAAGTTGTAATTGGAACACGGTTTTTGAGCCAAAGAACACACAACCTGTGAGACTTTGAGCTTATTTACATGGTTACATTATTTAACCATAAATATTATTCTTGTGTGTTTACTTCTCTATAATTGTGATCTTTACTCTGTTTCAGTCTATATGTCCAATATTTAGTGTATTTACATGTTTGCATATGATTGAGGCCATTATTTGATTTTAGCTCACTTATCCCAAATAAGCCTACCGGGGGAAACAAGGGTGCAATCTCGGGTGCAATTGAATCAATTGCACCGAGAAATTGCACCCGAACGGTAGGAAGCTCTTTCAATCACTGTGATTTGTAACAGTGATTGCAAGGTTCCACGGGGATACGGAGTGCAATCTCAGGTGCAATTGATCCAATTGCACCGAAGATTGCACCGGTACGAATCGGTAGGGGTTGCAATCACTGTTACAACTCACAGTGATTGCAACCGGTAAGAAAGTGAGTAGTTGCAATCGAAGGTGCAATTGATTCAATTGCACCTTCAATTGCACCGAGGAACCCCCCAACACACCAACGAAGGTTGCAATCACTGTTACAACCCACAGTGATTGCAACAGCTGGTACGAACGAAGAATGCAATCGAGGGTGCAATTGGTTCAATTGCACCCTCAATTGCACCATACAAAGAGGAATCCGGTTGCAATCACTGTTACAACTTACAGTGATTGCAACCGCAAAGAGGGGGTAAGATTGCAATCTCCGGTGTAATTGATTCAATTGTACCTGAGATTGCACCGGTGAATACTCGTAAACGGTTGCAATCACTGTTACAATTCACAGTGATTGCAACCGAGTTGAAGGGAAGAGGTGCAATCTCAAGTGCAATTGAATCAATTGCACTGAGAATTGCACCAGTTACTACCGAAACTCTCGCAATAACCGTTAGTGAAAAGAGTAATTGAAACGTTCAATGGAGGGTAAGGAACGAAGGAAACCAGGACTTTAGTTCGTTATCTCGCGTAGTTTCAAGATCAGGTTCAGTACCCGTTACGTTGTATGTTAAACAGTGATTTGAATACGTTTTAGGAGTACTTTATTACATTTTACGTATTACATACGAACTTAGTTCCACATTCACTTATAGATAGGTTTTGATCGAATAAAGGATTCCTTTACGTACTTTGATTGGATTTTTGTCATTTCTTTTCCAATCACTTTGACCGGTTCTACGGGACCGTAGTTTAGAGATAGAATTCGATTGGTTTCTAAGTAAACCCTATAAATTAACAAAAAGACGAATTCCGATCACTACACTATTTTATATTTTATTTACCCTAATTTTCCGAGTTTCACCGACTGTTCCCACTAAATTTCC
>NC_029786.2:60997341-61009037 GCF_000816755.2 Arachis ipaensis
TGAGTGAGAAAGTTGATTGTCACTAACGTTCTCGAACTTATATTTTCACTAAACGTTAACACCCCTACCGTCCTGAGCTAAGGTCTCTGCCCACTTCACATTTTCTCTCTGCAAGTAAAGCCAAGCCCAAATGAAGAAGAGAACTGCTTCAAACTCAATATCCAAAGGCCCAAGACTTGAAGAGCCAACTAGAAGCTGAGAGAAGTAGTAATATATAGGAGTATGTATTCTCCATCTTTGTTTTCATTTTCTAGAGCTATGAACAACTAAACCCCTTTCATTGGGTTAGGGAGCTCTGTTGTAATTTGATGGATCAATACTAATTTTCATTATTCTTCTTCTATCTTTTCTCTTGATTTTACTTGAAAGATTTTGATCTTCATCCAATTGAGTAGTTATCTTGGAAAAGAAGCTATTCAAACTTGGATCTCTTCTGAACCTTGAAAGAGGAATAAAGAGATGAAGCATTTTCAGTCATTTACCTCCAGTCCTTTAATTCTAGCATTTACTTTTCTGTTATTTACATTTCCGCCATTTTATTTTCTGCAACTCTCAACCCAAATTCTGGATTCGCTCAACTAGAACATTCTTCTAATTAAAGTTGCTTGATCAATCAATCCCTGTGGGATTCGACCTCACTCTATTGTGAGTTTTTACTTGACGACAAATTCGGTACACTTGCCGAAGGAAATTTGTTGAGAGATAGTTTCCACCCGCATCAAGTTTATGGCGCCGTTGCCGGGGATTGATTGTGCATCAACAATGATTAAATTGGAAGATCACTAGATTGAGCATTTTTACTTTGTGAATTTCATTTTTTGTTTGAGTGATTTACTTTCTGTTTTAGTTAAACTTCTTCCCTTCCCCCTCTACTCTTTTGTTTTTCTTTGTTATTTTCAATTCTGTTTGCTAACCCACTAACTGTTTGATATATTGCATCACCCACAACTAACAGTAATTCTGACAAAAAAAAAATACTCTCTGCACCTATCTTTTCTTGCTTACACTTGATGGTTGTATGACAGGGAGAAGAAGCGGGGCTTCAACTTCCTTCGATTCTGAACCTGAGAGGACCTTCCTTAGATTAAGGAGGGAGGCAAGAGGAAAGAAAGTGGTTGGTGCTGAGAAAGAAGAGGAATTCTTTGAACTAAACATGGAAGACAACATGGAAAACCATCATGAAGAAGAGGATCACAACCATAGGGGAGGAGGTAGAGCAAATCATGCTGGGGAGGATAGAAGAGTTTTGGGCTCTTACATCAATCCAAACCCAGGCAATTGTGGAAGTAGCATCCAAAAGCCAACAATCTTTGCCAACAACTTTGAACTTAAACCACAGCTCATCACCCTTGTTCAGAACAACTGTTCGTTTGGAGGAGGTGTTCAAGAAGACCCCAATCAACATTTGACCACCTTCCTGAGAATATGTGACACAGTGAAGTCTAATGGTGTTCATCCTAACACCTATAGACTGCTCTTGTTTCCATTCTCACTTTGGGACAAAGCAGCCAAGTGGCTGGAATCTTTCCCAAGGGAAAGCTTGACAACTTGGGAAGACGTGGTGAACAAATTCTTAGCAAGATTTTACCCTCCTCAACGAATCAATAGGCTGAGAGCTGAGGTCCAAACTTTCATGCAACAAGATGGTGAGACTCTATATGAAGCATGGGAGAGGTTTAAAGACCTAACAAGGAGGTGCCCACCAGATATGTTCAACGAATGGGTGCAGCTGCACATTTTCTATGAAGGGCTCTCTTATGAGTCAAAGAAGGCCGTAGACCATTCATCCGGAGGATCTTTGAACAAGAAGAAGACTATTGAGGAAGCCATAGATGTTATTGAAATAGTAGCAGAGAACGACTACTTCTATGCTTCCGAAAGAGGGAACACAAGAGGAGTAATGGAGCTAAACAATGTAGATGCTCTGTTGGCCCAAAACAAGCTCATTACCCAGTAGCTGGCTGACCTCACCAAGAAGATGGAGAGGAACCAAGTAGCAGCAATCTCAACTTCATCAACAACCCAAGAAGGAGGGAATGAAGAAGTAGAGGGTAGTCAGGAGCAAGCCAACTACATTGGGAATTCACCAAGGAAAAACTATGATCCATACTCCAAGACCTACAACCCTGGGTGGAGAAACCACCCAAACTTTGGGTGGGGAAATGAGCAAGATCAAAACCAAGACCAGAGACGTTACAACTCCAACAACAATGCAGCTCACCAGCAATTCACACAGAGGACATCTCAACACCCCCACAACAACACTTCTCCACACGCTTATCAAAACCAAAACAGCACATCTGCTCCGAATCACCCATTAATTGATGACAAGCTCTCTAAGATTGAAGCCTTACTTGAAGGAATATGCCAAGAGATTCAAGAAAATAAGGTGTTCAAAGAGGAGGTGCGAGCCAATATTAAGAACCAGGGAGAGACCATTAGGAAGCTGGAATTCCAGGTGGGATATTTAGCTGAGAAGATCCCCAAACCTACTGATAGCTTCCCAAGTGACACGGAGAAAAACCCCAAAGAAAGGAGGCCAGACTATAGTGATGAACAAGGAATGCAGTGCCCTTATTCAACCTGAGTTGCCTACAAAAAGAAGAGACCCAGGGAGTTTTCACATCCCTTATGCCATAGGTGAAACTATGTTCGATAGAGCACTATGTGATTTGGGGGCCAACATCAACTTATTGCCCTTATCCCTGGTGAAGAGGCTGCAGATCAATGAGATAATGCCCACAGATGTAATCATCAGACTGGCTTACAAAACTCAAAAGCAAGCAATAGGAGTGGTGGAAAACGTGTTGCTAAAGGTTGGGAAATACTTTCTCCCAACAGACTTTGTCATCCTGGACATGGAAGAGAGTCACACTCATCCAATCATATTGGGAAGACCATTTCTAGCTACGACCAGAGCACTTATCGATGTAGAGAAAGGGGAGCTAATATTGAGAATCCATGATGAACGACTCAGCTTCAATGTTTTCAAACTCTCACAAGAAACAGATCAAGAGGACAAGGAACTAAGCACAAATGATAATGAGACACTGAAGGAGGAGACAAGCATTGAATCACAGCCAGATCATTCTGAGATCCCCTTAATTGATAAACAAGGAAAACAGCAATTGCCACAGCTCAAGAAAAAATTGGAGGAACCTAAACCTCTAGAGGCAGGTAAAGACAGCATCACAACCTCTTTAGAAAAAGAGGTCACCAAGGGGAAGGCAACCTCAAAAGAAACAAAGAAGAAGGTACCAAGGAGGTGGAGGAACAAGAAGATCCCTACGGAAGACTTCTCTCCAGGGGATATAGTTGTCTCAGCTTACTTCCTAGATATTCCCCCTAATCTCCCTACTGTATCATCTCAGTTACCTAAGGTCTTCACTATCAACAGAGTTCTTTCCTTGGAACATGTGGAGATCATTGATCCAACCAATGGATATAAGTCCACAGCAAGAGGGGAGGACTTTAAGCACTACCAACCACCCTGATGAGGGAAAAACGTCAAGCTAGTGACGTTAAAGAAGCGCTTCATGGGAGGCAACCCATGTTTTATATGTTTTTAAAATAATGAATAAATCAATGTTTATGAATTTCAACCCAAACTTGACAAACACTTGGTGAAATCTTTATCATGCAGTATATAGTGAAGAACAAGTTTGGTGTTCCAAGTAAACCAAGATGCATGCTAGTCTTGGGAGCTTTGAACAAAACTTTTCATCACATTGCTTCAAACTAAGTTTGGTGTCACCCCATGGTGCCACCAAAATGCATAAGGATACACAAGTAGTTAGTTAGTTGAAATTCATAAATAAACAAACTCTTTTTCTTCTCTTTATTATTCTAGCCGTAGAGTTTGATTTTAATGATATTAATTTCCTTATTTTAAATCTTTATAGGAAAAGAAAAGAAGCATAAAAAGGGATTGATTGGACAATTAAATGGGGGGAGATTTCGCCACTTAATGAAGAGCACTACACACATGTCTCAAGAGGGAACGCATGGGGAAACGTTGCCATGCAACATTGGAGAAGGAAGATCCTTGAAGACTGAACCAATCACTCTCATTAAGTGATGATCCTTGTCCTTCCTTCATACACAACCCCGACCGTCTATCAAGCAAAAATTCTTGCAATCCACACCTTCCATCCACTCATGATCTGCCTATATAAGTGAACCTTAGTGCATGATCATTCCTCACACTCAAATTCCCACTCTCCACACTTCATACTTTCGGCTTGCTCAACCCCCTTCATCACACTCTGTCTTATCCAACCTATTCCTCATATATCCATATCCTCCAACCCCCCTCAAAACAGCAACTCAATTCATGGCATCATCAAGCTCAAAGAGGCAAAAGAGGAAGGAACCCATGGAGAGTGTTCCTTTCGATGAGAAGAAATTCAAAACTGCCTTTCATGAACGTGAATTCGAACGGATAAGGGCCAGAAAGATATTGCCAGAGTTAATCTTCCAAATCAATGCAAATGAGTCACCACAAATTCTGGAGACGAACATAGGGGGTGGCAATTGCTCACAAGTCCAGAGGGGAAGATCAATGGAAACCTCATCAAAGAATTTTATGCAAATGTAGTAAGAGAAGATAAAACCAAGGCCCCAACCTTCAAAAGTTACGTGAGAGGAAAGGAGGTGGACTTTAGCCCAAATGCCATAACAAGAGTTCTTCACCTGAAATCACCTCATTTTGATGAGGACAGTTATCAGGCAAGGATAAGTAGAAGCCCTGATAATGATGAGCTCTCAGAGATAGTGTCAGACATCTGTGTTATAGCAGCTGACTGGGAGAGGTACACAGATGGGAGATCCAAGTTCATCAAGATGAGAGACCTGAGCCCTGAAGCCAAGGGGTGGTTTGAACTCGTAAGGAGGTCTATTCTACCAGCTGCAAATAATTCAGAGGTAAACATCAATCGAGCTACTATGGTGCATTGCTTAATACAAGGTGGGGAAATCAATGTGAATGAGCTCATCGCCGAGGGGATTCAAGATTTGGCTGAGAAGGTTGATTCAGGTGCCAGGCTTTGGTACCCCAGCACCATTCTCCGCTTATGCAACAAGGCCAAGGTAGTATTTGAGGACAGCAACCCAGACTGGGTGAACCCAGGGAGGCCAGTTATACTCGAGCGATTGGTTTATACTATACCTGCTCAGCAACAAAGAAGACCACAAATAGGGAAACCAAAAGCAAAAGAAAGAGTTCACCAAGAGGAACCTCATCAGGAGGAATATCAACAAGGAGAGTATTATGATCCAGCTAACTTGAACATGAATCACCTTCTAAGAGCCATTGAGGATCTGGGGATGAGACATATGGAAGGACAAGAGCAAATACTGAACCTTCAAACCAACTGGCTGAGCCAACAGGAAGCATGGCAAAAACAACAAATAGAGCAGCAGCAGAAACACTACTCCCGGCTCACTCAAGCCATCAACCAAGTGAATGAGAGGCAAGAGCTTCAAGAGAAGCACTTGCAAGAACTCAACCAGCGGCAGATAGCCCAAATGAAAACTTTCAATGAGTTCAGTGTACTCAATGAAGAAAGGCAACTACATAGGGAGGAGTTCTATGTGAACACTCAAGCCAAGTTGAACTACATGACCAGTAATATGCATCAGCTACACTATGCCATCCCTACATATGATGAGGTCCAAAAATATTTTGTAGAACAAGAAGAGAGAAAAGTAAAACAGCAAAAGGAGACACTCAAGAAGAAGATGGAAGATGGTGGTTTCTGGAAGAAGCTGCTTGGAAAAGGCAAGGGAAGTGGAAGTACAAGCACTCAAGAGAGACACAATGAGGACAAGGAAGGATGGGAGCATGGGCATCCACATGAATGACAGGTGGTGGAGTTCTTTTTGGTCCATGTTTTCTATGCTTTAAATAAGGAAGATCTTGTATGAAATAGAACTTGCTTCCATGTTATGTTTAAACCTTTTTCAATTATGTCTTTTAAGTTTTTGGTATTGAAGAAAGTCTCTGTGTGCTAGTCTTTATGTCACTGCATCCTTACTTTACTTACTTGTATGCTTGTCCCTTTTAATCAAATGAAGAGAGAATGCTTATGTTTCAAAAGACCAGAGTGGAGTTCACACTATGGAGTACATTCATGAGTTTGTGGTATGATCATAAGTTAGCTAAGTTGGTTCAACCATAAGGTGGGATGACAACTATCTGGCCTGAATACTTTGCTTTGAATATACTCATGAGGCTAAGTATATGACAAGATCCTAATAAGAGAAAGAGAAAAGAATAATGAAAGTGAAAAAAACAAAAGAAAAAGAGTAAGCAATAAGGCTAGGCACCAATGGTTTTGATCTTAAGATATGTATCTGTGGTGTTCCTGTGTGAGGGATCTACTTGGATGAATAAGCTCTTAGGGGTGCTTTATCACCTTGTAACTTGGGTTAACTAACCCGGGATTATCAGCTGAAAGTCCATTATCAAGAGTAACCCTTACCACAGAGCATTTAGTAACCCAAAGAGGTGCTGGACACCAAGGTCTCAAGAAGGAAAATAAACGAACTATATGCCTGTGGTGTGTATGTATGGGGGAGAGACTTGAGGGAGTAAGTCCTTAGGGGTGCTTCAACACCTAGCACCTTGAACCAACTGGTTTGGGAGTGTTGGCTGAAAGCTTATCTTAAAAAGTTGCCCCCTTACAGAGCACTTAGCCTAAGAAGACCAATAAGCTCTGAACAACTAAACCCCTTTCATTGGGTTAGGGAGCTCTGTTGTAATTTGATGGATCAATACTAATTTTCATTATTCTTCTTCTATCTTTTCTCTTGATTTTACTTGAAAGCTTTTGATCTTCATCCAATTGAGTAGTTATCTTGGAAAAGAAGCTATTCAAACTTGGATCTCTTCTGAACCTTGAAAGAGGAATAAAGAGATGAAGCTAGAAATGCTTTCTCATGCTGGACCAAATTGGGTTTGGATGGGTATGTGACTATAACCCTCTCAATACTTGATTTGGGAAATGCATGTGGTATAATCAGTGACCATACTTCATCTCTTCTCATGAGCAATTGACCAAGGAATTGGCTATTGATCAAGATTTGAGAGATTGAATTGCAAGAAATTGTAATTCAATCACTTAAGATTGCCAAGGAGATCAATGAGTGCATTGATTGAGGAAGAGATGAAAATGAACTTGATCCGGAGAATTGCAACATCTCCTAAGCCCAATGAACTCCCCATCTCTGATCTTACCCATTCTCTTTAATTTCTGCCATTTACTTTTATGAGCAAATCCCCCATTCCCATTTACAATTCTGCAATTCATTTTCAGTCATTTACTTCCAGTCCTTTAATTCTAGCATTTACTTTTCTGTTATTTACATTCCCGCCATTTTATTTTCTGCAACTCTCAACCCAAATTCTGGATTCGCTCAACTAGAACATTCTTCTAATTAAAGTTGCTTGATCAATCAATCCCTGTGGGATTCGACCTCACTCTATTGTGAGTTTTTACTTGACGACAAATTCGGTACACTTGCCTAAGGAAATTTGTTGAGAGACGGTTTCCACCCGCATCAAGATTGTGCATCAACTAAGTGTGGGGAAACTGTGGGAACATGGGTTAATAAGGGAATGTATCATGTTTCTAATTTATTTGAATATTGGGAATTTGGGAACCTACTCATGAAAAACCAAAATAGAAAAATAATGGAGAATCCATGTGCATTAATAAGTTATGTTTGCTTTTATGATTCAAAAAAAAAAAAAGAGAAAAAGAGAAAAAGAAAAAAATATATAATATAAATGAATAAATAAGGGGACAAAATTACCCCAATATTAAGTTTAATAAAAGATCAATGCACATGTGATAAAAATTAAAGAAAATTTGGTACATGAGAATGGGAATTATACAAAAGTGGGAATTATGGGTAGCTAGACATGAATTTAAAAGTATATAGAGTATATGTATATTAGGTGAGAGCTTAGGTTAATTGAAGATTTTCATTCCTTTATAGCTTCTCTTGAGCTTAGCATGAGGACATGCTAATGTTTAAGTGTGGGGAGGTTGATAAACCACTATTTCATGGTTTATCTTGTGCTCAATTGAGTGGATTTTATCAACTATTTACCCACTTATTCATGCTATTTGCATGGTTTTACATTTGCCTTCCTAATTATGTGCTTTGATTGAAAACATGCTTCTTTGGCCTTAAATTCCCTATGTTTAATCCTCTCTTATTACCATTAGATGCCTTGATTTGTGTGTTAAGTGATTTCAGAGATTACAGGGCAGGAATGGCTCAGAGGATAAAAAGGAAGCATGCAAAAGTGGAAGGAATACAAGAAGTTGGAGAAATTGCTAAGCTGTCCAGCCTAACCTCTTCGCACTCAAACGGCGATAACTTTAGCTACAGAGGTCCAAACGACGCGGTTCCAGTTGTGTTGGAAAGCTAACATTCGGGGTTTTGATTTGATATATAATATGCCATAGTTGCCCTGACGCTAGCTGACGCGACCGCGTGCTCCATGCGGCCGCATCGCAGTGACGGAAATCAGCGTATTTGAATTCTTCTCCAGCGATTTCTGGGCTGTTTTCGACCCAGTTTGCGGCCCAGAAAACTCAGATTAGAGGCTATAAAATAGAGGGATTGCATCCATTCAAAGGAAGGCTTTCACATTCACAATTTGAGGAGTAGATGTAGTTTTTAGAGAGAGGTTCTCTCCTCTCTCTTAGGATTATGATTTAGGACTTCTCTTAGTATTAAGAGTGACTCTCAATCCTAGGTTCAATGTTCTTTTTATTTATTTCTCCAATTTAATTTGTATTCCAGATTTAAGTTCTTTTGTGAATGCAATTTGAGGTATTTTCAGATTTAATTTTGCTTTGCTTTATTTATATGAATGCTTTTAATTTAATTTAGATATTTTCCCTTTTGGTCTTGATTAAGAAATCAGTAACTCAGGAGTTATCCAATTCAACAGCATAATTGATAATTGTTATCCTTGCTAATTAAATTGATCTTCAATAATCTCAATCTTTTCTTAGAAATTAACTAGGATTCAAAGATCTAACTAATTAGTCACTTGACCTTCCCTTGTTATAGCAAAGGTTAACTAAGTGGAATTAAGATTCAGTTTTTATCATCATTGATAAGGATAACTAGACTGGACTTCCAATTTCTCATACCTTGCCAAAAGTTTCCTTACAGTTATTTATTTATTTTAATTGCTATTTAAATTATTCGTCATAATTATTCCTCTTTCTCAAAACCCCAATTTACAATCTCCATAACCAATAATAAGAACATACTTCCCTGCAGTTCCTTGAGAAGACGACCCAAGGTTTGAATACTCGGTTAACAATTTTTAAGGGGTTTGTTACTTGTGACAACCAAAACGTTTGTATGAAAGGACTTTTGAAGGTTTAGAAACTATACTTGCAACGAGGATTTATCAGCAAATTTCTAGACCACGCAAAAGTTCTCTCATCAGAAGTCTCGTTGCAAGTATAGTTCTAAACCAACAAACAATCCTCAATCAAAATTTGTTTTGGTTGTCACAAGTACAAACCCCAATGAAAATTAACCGAAGTATTTAAACCTCGGGTCGTCTCACAAGGAATTGCAATGAAGTGATCAATTATCGGCTATGAAGAACAAGGGGGTTTGATTTTCAATTGGCAAAAAAAAATATAATAACAAGAAAGTAAATAACAAGAAATAATAAAATAAAGGAAAGAACTCTTGGCTAAGACATGGGTATTAAGATCACCATCCTTGTCTATACAAACCATATATTGACAATTATGAGGATCCAAGCTCATTAAGTCTACCTCTATGCTTGAAGTACATATAATGTCTACTTTCAAGCTTGAAGTACGTTAAATGGCTTGGTCAATTTCAACTCATAAATCCTTATCTAACTACTAATTGACTTAGTAGTAGATTGGTGTCAATGGGTATCAAGTTGACCACAAAGAATTCTCAAATCACCAATTCAATGAGACCCAATGACTCAAGTTTACCCAATTCCCTTAGCCTAGGCCAAGAGTAAAGAAAACTACTTAAAAACTAGTGAAAACATTCTATCAAACACCTAGAGTGCAATAAAAGTAAATATCATAAAATACAAGAATTAATAAAAGCTATAACTAACATGAGCAAGAATTCAATAATAGTAACTAAGATCAACATAAAAGAAACATGGAAACATAAAATTGTATTAAAAGCAAATTAAATCCACAAGGTTCATAAACATAAGAGCAACAAAATAAAGGAAATGAATAAGTAAAACTAGAAGAGTAAAGATGTAACAACAAGAAATTAAAAAAGAAAACTAAATCAAAACAACAATTAAAGGTTGGATCTAAGGAAAATTAACCTAAACTACCCTAAATTCTAGAGAGAAGGGAGAGCTTCTCTCTCTAGAATTCCACCTACAACATGATGAAAACTACACTATGAGTCTCCTTCCCCCATTCCATTGCCATCCTTGGGTTCAAAAGCATCAGAAATGAGTTGGATTTGGGCCTCCTTGAGCTCAGAAATCGCCTCAAGCGTTTTGCCTTTAAGTGAGTCACGTTATCAACATCACGCGTGCGCGTCGCTTGCTGATTCTCTGGTCATGCGTACGCGTGGGGTGACGCGTGCGCGTCACTTGAGAATTTTCATCTCACGCGTACGCGTGGGTGACGCGTACGCGTGGGTGACGCATACGCGTGGCCTTCGGTTCAACAAATCCTCATTTCTTCATGAATTCTCCATTTTTGCATACTTTTTCTTCATTCCTTCAACCTAATCTTTGCCTTATGAACCTGGAATCACTCAACAAACATATTAAGGCATTGAATGGAATTAAAGTGAACTAAAATTAGCAATTTAAAGGCCTAAAAAGCATGTTTTTACTCTTAAGCACAAATTAGGAGCAATTCACAAAATGATGAGCGGATAATTTATACGCTTTTTGGCATTGTTTTTACATAGTTTTTAGTATAATTTGGTTAGTTTTCAGTATATTTTTATTAGTTTTTAAATAAAAATCAGATTTCTGGATTTTACTATGAGTTTGTGTGTTTTTCTGTGATTTCAGGTATGTTTTGGCTGAAATTGAGGGAATTGAGCAAAAATCAGATTCAGAGGTTGAAGAAGGACTGCAGATGCTGTTGGATTCTGACCTCCCTGCACTCAAATTAGATTTTCTAGAGCTACAGAACTTGCGTTGGAAAGTAGACATCCAGGGCTTTCCAGCAATATGTAATAGTCCATACTTTGCCCGAGTTTAGACGACACAAACTGGTGTTCAACGCCAGTTCCATGCTACATTCTGGAGTTAAACGCCAGAAACAGCTTGCAAAGTGGAGTTAAACGCCAGAAACAGGTTACAAACTGGCGTTCAACTCCAAGAGAAGCCTCTACACGTGTAAAGCTCAATGCTCAGCCCAAGCACACACCAAGTGGGCCCCGAAAGTGGATTTCTGCATCATTTACTCATTTCTATAAACCCTAGTAACTAGTTTAGTATAAATAGGACTTTTTATTATTGTATTCAAAGGCTTGGTTACTCTGGTTCCCCTCTGAAGCCGAGACCAATGAACTCCATTATCACTTATGTATTTTCAATGGTAGAGTTTCTACACACCATAGATTAAGGTGTGGAGCTCTGCTGTTCCTCATGAATTAATACAAAGTACTATTGTTTTTCTATTCAATTC
>NC_029786.2:61009075-61033274 GCF_000816755.2 Arachis ipaensis
TAGCTTACCATGGAAGGGAGTAGGAATGATTGGATGAAGACAGCAGGAAAGTAGAGGTTAAAGAGGAACGAAAGCATCTCTATACGCTTATCTGAAATTCTCCCCAATGAATTACATAAGTATCTCTATCCTAGTTTATATTATTTATATTTTTATTATCAATTCACCATAACCATTTGAATTCGCCTGACTAAGATTTACAAGGTGACCATAGCTTGCTTCAGGCCGACAATCTCCGTAGGATCGACCCTTACTCATGTAAGGTTTATTACTTGGACGACTCAGTACACTTGCTGGTTAGTTGTGCAAAGTTGTGACAAAGTGTGATTCACGTTTGAGAGCACCAAGTCTTTGGCGCCATTGTTGATGATCGCAATTTTGTGCACCAAGTTTTTGGCGCCGTTGCCGGGGATAGAATGAACAACAATTTCACATTTTTTTCCAGCAACAACAGTGCCAAGTTTGGTCCGGCAACAACACCAAGTTTTTGGCGCCATTGCCGGGGATTGTTCGAGTTTAGACAACTGACGGTTCATCTTGTTGCTCAGATTAGGTAATTTTATTTTAATTTTAAGCTTTTTATTTTATTATTCTTATTTTCTAAAAAATAAAAATAAATATTTTCAAAAATATATTTTTATTCATAA
The DNA here is from genome assembly GCF_000816755.2 of Arachis ipaensis. Classification (NCBI taxonomy): domain Eukaryota; kingdom Viridiplantae; phylum Streptophyta; class Magnoliopsida; order Fabales; family Fabaceae; genus Arachis; species Arachis ipaensis. The sequence continues at coordinate 61,009,723 of NC_029786.2, forward strand.
TTTTTAAGAATGAATTCTAGTGTTTCATGATGATCTGTTGAATCCTGGCTGGCTGTAAGCCATGTCTAATCTTTTGGACCGGGGTTTCAACTTATCATCACAAGAGCTTGCTGATCTTCACCCATTTGGCAGTTACACACATAGTTGTTGTATACATGGGAGGTATCAATATATGCTGAAGCTTGGCTGGCCATTGGCCATGTCTAGTGTTTTAGATCGGAGTTTCACTGAAAGCTTGGCTGGCTAGTAAGCCATGTCTAATTCCTGGACCGGAGCTTTAGACTAACATTGCAATATTCCTGGAATTCTCATTAAAAATTTTGAAATCCTTAAATCCAATTAATTTTCGAAAAATACCACAAAAAATTTAATAAAATCATAAAACCAAAAATAATTTTGTGTTTCTTGTTTGAGTCTTGAGTCAAATTTTAAGTTTGGTGTCAATTGCATGTTTTTATAATTTTTTGCATTTTTCGAAAACTCATGCATATGTTCTTCATGATCTTCAAGTTGTTCTTTGTAAGTCTTCTTGTTTGATCTTCATATTTTCTTGTTTTGTGTCTTTTCTTGTTTTTCATATGCATTTTCAATTTGTTAATGTCTCAACATTGAAAATTTCTAAGTTTGGTGTCTTGCATGTTTTTCTTTTCTTAAAAATTTTCAAAAATAATTCATGATGTTCATCTTGACATTCAAAGTGTTCTTGGTGTTCATCTTGACATTCATAGTGTTCTTGCATGCATCTTTTATTTTAATCCAAAATTTTTATGTTTTGCATCAATTTTGTGTTTTTCTCTTTCCTCATTAAAAATTCAAAAAAATAAAAAAATATCTTTTCCCTATTTCTCTCATAAACTTTCGAAAATTTGAGTTGACTTTTTCAAAAATTTTAAAATCTAGTTGTTTCTTAAGAGTCAAATCAAATTTTCAATTTAAAAATTCTATCTTTTTCAAATCCTTTTCAAAAATCAAATCTTTTTCATTTTTCTTTCATAATTTTCGAAAAATTTTTAAAATCAATTTTCAAAATTTTTTTCTTATTTTTATTTCATATTTTCGAAATTAATACTAACAATTAATGTGATTGATTCAAAAATTTTAAGTTTGTTACTTGCCTAGTAAGAAAGGTTCAATCTTTAAACTCTAGAATCATATCTTGTTAGTCAAGTAATCAACTTTGGAATTCTCAAAATCAAATCTTTTTAAATTTTCTTTTCAAATCTTCCTCAAAATAAGTTTCAATCACATCTTTTTCAAAATCAATTTCAAAATCTTTTCTAACTTCTTTTCTAACTTCTTATCTTTTCAAAAAATTGATTTTCAAATCTTTTTTAATTAACTACTTGACTTTTTGATTGGTTTTAAAAGTTTGCTATTTCAATCATATCTTTTTCAAAACTACCTAACTAACTTTCTCTTTCTAATTTTCGAAAATCCCTTCCCTCTTTTTCAAAATTCCTCTTTAATTAACTAATTGTTTTAAACTTTAATTTAATTTAATTTAATTTTTCTTTTTTTAATTTTTGAATTTTCACTTTAATTTTAAATTAAAAATAAAAATATTTTTATTTTAATTTGTTTAATTTTCGAAATTCTCTCCCTCTCACCTCCTTCTGTTTATTTATTCATCTACTAACACCCCTCTTTCACCCAAGAATTCGAACTTATTCCTCTCCCTTGTGTTTGGATTCTTATCTTTTCCTTCCTCCATTATTCTCTTCTTATACTTACATAAGGAATCTCTATACTGTAACATAGAGGATTCCATATTTTCTGTTCTCTCCTTTTCTATATGAGCAGGAACAAGGATAAGAACATTCTTGTTGAAGCTGATCCTGAACCTGAAAGGACTCTAACGAGGAAGCTAAAGCACAACTCTCTAGAGAAAATCTGACAGAAATTTTCGAAAAAGAAGGAGACATGGCCAAAAATAATAACAATGCAAGGAAGATGCTTGGTGACTTTACTGCACCAAATTCCAATTTACATGGAAGAATCATCTTAATCCCTGCCATTGGAGCAAACAATTTTGAGCTGAAACCTCAATTAGTTTCTCTGATGCAACAGAATTGCAAGTTTCATGGACTTTCGTCAGAAGATCCTTTTCAGTTCTTAACTGAATTCTTGCAAATCTGTGATACTGTTACGACCAATGGGGTTGATCCCGAGGTCTACAGGCTTATGCTTTTCCCATTTGCTGTAAGAGACAGAGCTAGAATATGGCTGGACTCTCAACCTAAAGACAGCCTGAACTCTTGGGATAAGCTGGTCACGGCTTTCTTAGCCAAGTTCTTTTCTCTTCAAAAGCTTAGTAAGCTTAGAGTTGATGTTCAAACCTTCAAACAGAAAGAAGGTGAATCCCTCTATGAAGCGTGGGAGAGATACAAGGAACTGACCAAAAAGTGTCCTTCTGACATGCTTTCAGAATGGACCATCCTGGATATATTCTATAATGGTCTATCTGAGCTATCAAAGATGTCACTGGACCATTCTACAGGTGGATCCATTCACCTAAAGAAAACGCCTGCAGAAGCTCAAGAACTCATTGACATGGTTGCAAATAACCAGTTCATGTACACTTCTGAAAGGAATCCTGTGAGTAATGGGATGCCTATGAGGAAGAGAGTTCTTGAAATTGATACTCTGAATGCCATATTGGCTCAGAATAAAATATTGACTCAGCAAGTCAATATGATCTCTCAGAGTCTGAATGGATTGAAGGAATCATCCAACAATACTATAGAGCCATCTTCTGAAGAAGAAGCTTATGATCCTGAGAACCCTGCAATAGCAAAGGTGAATTACATGGGTGAACCCTATGGAAACATGATAAACCACTATTTTATGGTTTATATTATGTTTATTTATGTGGTTTTATCATGATCTTTACCCACTTATTCGTTAAATAAGCATGCATTTATAATTCCTTCCTAAAGTTATTGCATGATTGAAAACCTTCTTCCTAGAGACTTTTAATTATATATTTTATTTCTCCTTTATTCCATTCGATGACGTGATCTGTGTGTTAAGTGTTTCAGGCTTTATAGGGCATGAATGAGTTGGAGATTTGAGAGGAAGCTTGCAAAAATGGAAGGAACACAAGGAATTGAAGGGATGACCAGCGAGAAGTGACGCGGCCGCATGGATCACGCAACTGCGCTAAGAAAAGGAAATCACAGTGACGCGGCCGCATGGATGATGCGACCGCGTGGCATGGAATAGCACGAGTGACACGGCCGCATGGATGACGCGACCATGTGGCAAAGCAGAAAGCCGAATGACGCGGCCGCATGGATAACGCGACCGCGTGACATGCGCGATCTGCATAATCTGCAGAATCGCTGGGGGCGATTTCGGGCCCTATTTTGACCCAGTTTTTGGCCCAGAAAAGCATACTAGAGCCAGAGAAGATGCAGAAACCAACAACAACATTCATTCCGCATAGTTTTATTTTTTAGATCTAGTTTTCCTCTCCTCTAGGTTTTCTCTTTACACATTCATAGTTTTTAGGATTTGTTATGTTCATTGTTTTTGCATTGGGATATTGAGAAGAGTTATTGCCTCACCAAGACTTCGACATTCTAGTTCGTTCTCTTTACTTGTCTCTTACTCTTCCATGTTCCTTAATTTACTTAATTTTACCATTGGATTATTTTAGCATTTATCAATACAAGAATTACTTTTATTTTTAATTAATCTTTTGATCATTATTTATCATGTCTTTCTTTAATTCCCTTTTTCATGTTATGAATTCTTCATTTACAATGAGCGAGTAGTTCCCTAACTTGATGGGGAGTTGATTGAAAGAAACCCTTGAGTTGGGATGCTCAAGAGAAAGATTGTAATTGGGTTTATTGTTGGATTGCTCTCTAGTCACTCACACCAATCCTCCCAAGAGCGGATTGGAACTTGTAGATAAAATAGCATTCTAACTTGTTTAACTTTCCCTTACTTAGTAAGGGACAACTAAACATAATAACTCCCAATTATCAATTAATCTTGAGAGTATTGCAACAAGAATAAGGCTTCCAGCTAATCAACTCCCAATCAAGGCTTTTATTTAAATTTATATAAATTCTCTAATTTAATTTTCTGCCATTCAACTCAAACCTTTTTGAAAACATCTGATTAATAAAATAGCACACTTTTCTGCAACTCGTTGGGAGATGACCTGGGACTCATACTCCCAGTATTTTGATTTTAATTTCTGTGACACCCTTCTAAATTGATGAGCGGATTTCTGGTTGGTTGAGAACTATACTTGCAACACATATTTTATAATCATTCTTAACTCGCCAATTTCCGCCAGCATCAATTTTTGGCACCGTTGCTAGGGAGTTGCAATAGAGTGCTAAAGTTATTAATTGGAATTTATTTATTTGCATTTTATTTTATTTTGCTACTATGAGCTGCTTGTTTCTTTCGTTAGATGACACGTTCGCTTCCTATTCCAAGCTTGCTAATATTTGATCCTGAGATTGAAAGAACTATTTCACGTATAAAGCAAGCTCGGCGTCGGTTAGTCCTCCCTGAGGGTGGATCTGAAACGTCATTTGAGAAAGAAACCAGCCCCCGTTCTACTGATTTGGTTGTTTCACGCGCAGGTAACATGGCAGCAGCCAGGAGAGTTACTATCCAGGAGGCTGGAGCCCCTGATTTTACAATGCAACTATTTCAAGCGCATCACCCAACGGTAGCTACAGATTTTGAGATAAAGACCGCATTGCTCAATTTGATGCCCAAGTTTCATGGCTTACCTGCTCAAGAGCCTATCAAGCACCTGAGAGATTTTCAGGCAGCCTGTTCTACTGTCAAGCGTGAGGGTGCAGATGAAACTTCAATTTTGCTAAAAGCTTTCCCGTTTTCTCTTGAGGGAAAGGCAAGAAAGTGGTACTACACTCAACCAGTAGCAATTGTATCCAACTGGGATACACTGAGAAGAGAATTCTTAGAAAAGTTCTTTCCAGCTGAAGTTACTGATAAACTGAGGAAAGATATTTCCATGATTGTTCAGGATGAATCCGAAACGCTTTATGAATATTGGGAGCGCTTCAATAATCTTCTGGAAGCTTGCCCCCACCATATGATTGACAAGATAATGTTACTCGGTTATGTCACACAGGGAATGAGGCCCCAAGATAAGACCACATTGGAAAGTGCTAGCAATGGGTCTATGAAAAAGTACAAGACCACTGATGAGGCATGGCAATTGATTAGCGATTTAGCTGAATCTACTAGGAATCACAGGCAGAAACAAGGCCATTCAAAAGCCGTTGCAGAAGTATCCTCTAGCAGAGAGACTACTGCTTTAACTCAGAGTATCTGTGAAATGACCAACTTGCTGAAACAAATACAATTGAATCAACAAGTTCAGCAAGCTCAACCTTCTCCAGCACAGCACAACCAACAATTAGTCCCACAAAGAGTTTGCGGAATCTGCGCTGATTATAGCCACTATATTGATGAATGTCCGCAGCTCCAGCAGGAAGACAACACCGTGGCAGCCACACATAATTTCTATGACCGCCCCAACCAAGGGTAGAATCAAGGTGGCAATTACAACCACGGATGGCAAGACAATTCTAACCAGAGTTAGAGGGACAACAACAACAACAGAGGAGGCAGAGATAATCAGTAAAATCAGAGGTGGAATAACAACAACAACAGGCAGTAGAATCAGAATCAGCCTTACAGAGCACCTCACCTAAGACAATTCCAAGAACCACAGAATACCCAACAGCAGACCTCTCAATTTACCCATCCTTCTTCATCTGCCAATGATGACTTACTACAATCTATTGATCGGAGACAACAGACCATGGAAAATAACATTAATGCCACTCTAAATGGTCTGAACGCTACTTTGCAAGCTCTTGTCTCACAGATTGGTTCAATGAATAACTCCAATAATCAACCTTTGAGCTCCAGTGGTATTCCCTCTCAACCATTACCCAATCCTAAGGATGGTATTAATGCCATCACCTTGAGCTCTGGAACCACACTGCAGGAGAGGAATCAAGAGGAGCCAAACCCACCAAAACATGCCTCAGCTGAAGAGATAGTGGAAATAGAAGATGTTAAAGAAGAAGAGGACATACAGGACGTGGCTGAAGAAGAAGAAGTGCAACCACAGGAGGAAGCACTAAGAGGCGCAGACACTGCAGAAAACGCCACTCCCATCCCATTTCTACAACTTGCAAGGAAGCCCAGGAAGTAGCTCGAACCTGATCCAAAAATGGTAGAGATATTCAAAAAGGTTGAGGTAACCGTTCCTCTATTTAATGTTATTCAACAGGTACCTAAGTATGCTAAGTTTCTAAAAGATTTATGTATATATAAAGGCAAAATTAATGAATTAGAAACTATTCCTTTAGGAAGTTCCATATCTACTTTAATGGGGGGTTTAATTGAAAAGTGTAGTGACCCAGGTCCTTGTATAGTTAATTGTACTATTGGTGGTGTGATGATTTCTGAATGCATGTGTGATTTAGGAGCATGTGTGAGTATAATGCCTTTGTCTATATATGATGTTTTGAGGCTCCCTCCCTTAAAAAGGTCAGCAGCTCGTTTTGTGTTAGCAGATAAAAGCATTATTACAGTGGTTGGAGTTGCTGAAGATGTACTAGTAGGCATTAAGGGACTCACGTTCCCCACTGATTTTTATATCTTGGAAATGCCCCAAAATGACTCAGACAAGCCATCATCAAACCTACTCGGAAGACCATTCCTGAAGACCTTAAAGTTTAAATTAGATGCTTTTTCGGGAACATACTCTTTTGAAATAGATGACCGAGTAGTGATCTTCAATCTGAATGGAGTTATGAAGCATCCTCCAGAGGATCACTCTATCCTCAAGTGTGACATTATAGATGAAACCGTGGCTGAAGTTCACCAGGAGGAATTTGAAGAGAAGCACACAGGACAAGGTCCAAGTGTGGGGACATTCTCGGAGGACAATGACAGTGCCTTACCGCTGTTACCAGCTCCAGACAACCCAGAGCCTGAACATGATCAGAAGTTAGAATTAAAACCCCTTCCTCCACACCTCAAATATGCTTACCTTGAAGACGGGCAGAAGTTTCCGATTATCATTGCAAGGGAACTCACTTCTCAACAGGAAGAGCAGCTACTTGGTGTACTGAGGAGGCACAAGAAGGCAATTGGTTGGAGTTTGGCAAACATAGTAGGCATCAATCCCCAAGTCTGTGAGCATAGAATATTTTTAGAAGAAGGAGCAAGACCTGTCCATCAACCCCAGAGAAGACTGAACTCCACTATCCTAGAGGTTGTCAAAAAGGAAGTGACCAGACTACTAGAGGCAGATATCATCTATCCCATATCAGACAGTGAATGGGTAAGCCCAGTACAAGTGGTACCAAAGAAGTCTGGAGTCACTGCAGTGAAGAATGAGCATGGAGAGCTCCTGACAACCAGAGCTCAGAACGCCTGGAGGGTCTGCATTGATTACAGACGCCTCAACCAAGCAACCCGTAAGGATCACTATCCTCTTCCATTCATTGATCAAATGCTGGATCGCCTGTCAGGTAAATCGCATTATTGTTTTCTAGATGGTTACACAGGTTATTTCCAGATTCATATAGCTCTTGAGGATCAGGAAAAGACCACTTTTATATGTCCTTTTGGGACTTATACTTACAAGAGAATGCCCTTTGGCTTGTGCAATGCACCAGCTACTTTGTAAAGGTGCATGATGAGTCTTTTCTCTGATCTTATTGAGGACTGTATGAAGGTTTTTATGGATGATTTTAGTGTTTATGGCGATTCCTTTAGCCTTTGCTTAGATGGATTATCTAGAGTGTTAGATAGATGTGTCAGTACAAACCTGGTATTAAATTTTGAAAAATGCCACTTTATGGTTAAACAAGGGATTGTACTAGGACATGTCGTGTCTAACACTAGCATTTCTGTAGATCCAGCAAAGGTGGATGTTATTTCTAGTTTACCTTACTCCTCTTCTGTGAGGGAGGTCCGTTCTTTCCTTGGCCATGCAGGTTTTTACAGGAGGTTCATTAAGGACTTCAGTAAGGTAGGACTTCCCTTATCCAGATTACTACAGAAAGATATTGAGTTCGAGTTCAGTGAAAATTGCAAACAAGCGTTTGATAAGCTGAAGACCGCCCTGACTCAAGCTCCAATTGTGAGAGGACCAGACTGGAGTCAACCATTTGAAATAATGTGAGATGCTTCCAACCATGCAGTAGGAGTAGCACTGGCTCAGCGTGAAGGTAAGGATCCTTTTGTTATTGCTTACGCGTTTAAAACTTTAGATGCAGCTCAGTCGAATTACACTACTACTGAGAAAGAGCTTCTTGCTATTGTTTTTGCTCTGGATAAATTCCGAGCCTATTTACTTGGTACTAAAGTAGTAGTGTATTCGGACCACACAGCTCTAAAGTATTTATTATCTAAAAAGGAGTCCAAACCAAGGCTTATACGTTGGATACTGCTATTACTAGAATTTGATTTAGAAATTAAGGATAAGAGTGGTAACCAGAATTTAGTGGCAGACCACTTGAGTCGCCTTGAGCACATTATAGATGATTCCACTCCTATAGCTGATGATTTCCCATTTGATAACCTGCAAGCAGTATCTGAGATAGTCCCTTTGTATGCACCTGTAGCTAATTATCTAGTTAGCCGCACCTTTCCTCCAAACTTTTCTAAGCATCAAAGAGACAAGCTGAAAAGCGAGTCTAAATATTATATATGGGATGACCTATATTTATGGAGATGTGGCACTGACCAGGTAATTAGACAGTGTGTGCCTCAATCAAAATTCCAGTCCATCTTAGAGGCCTGCCACTCATCTGAGAGTGGAGGACATTTTGGCCCTCAAAGAACTGCAAGAAAAATCTTAGACTGTGGATTCTGGTGGCCTACTCTTTTTAGGGACGCTGCTGAATTTTGTAAATCTTGTTTCCCATGCCAGAAATTTGGTAATATATCCAGGAGGGATGAGATGCCTCAACAGATTATGCTTTTCTGTGAAATTTTTGATGTTTGGGGCATTGACTTCATGGGTCCATTTCCAAATTCTAATGGTTATTTCTATATATTGTTAGCTGTGGATTACGTTTCCAAATGGGTAGAAGCAATTTCTACCCGCACTGATGATGCTAACACTTATGTTTCCTTTGTGAGAAACCATATTATCTATCGCTTTGGATCACCACGAGCAATCGTGAGTGATCAAGGTACCCATTTTTATAACAGGAGACTAACAGGACTAATGAAGAAGCATGGGATAATTCATAAAGTTGCAACAGCCTACCATCCTCAGACTAATGGGCAAGCCGAGGTGTCAAATAGAGAGATAAAGCGTATCTTGTAGAAGATAGTCAAACCTCATAGAAGAGATTGGAGCACCAGGCTACAAGATGCACTCTGGGCATACAGAACAGCATACAAAACACCCATTGGGATGAGTCCTTTCCGATTAGTTTATGGAAAAGCTTGTCATCTCCCTATTGAAATAGAGCATAAAGCCTTTTGGGAAGTAAAGGAATGCAACATGGGAATTGGAAAAGTCGGAGCTGAAAGGAAGTTGCAACTGCAGGAACTGGAAAGCCTTCGCCTAGAAGCTTATGAGAACTTAAGACTATACATGGAGAAGATGAAGGCTGTACATGATCAGCACATCAAGAGAAAAGAGTTCCAACCTGGGGACTTAGTCCTCCTCTATAAATCTCGACTAAGGCTCATGCCAGGCAAGTTGAGATCAAGATGGGAAGGTCCATACAGAGTAGAGAAGGCCAAACCGTACGGAGTTTATCACCTAAGCTATCCTTCAAGCTCTGAACCTATCAAAGTTAATGGACATCGTTTAAAGCTGTACCATGGCGAGAAGCTGAAGAAAAACAAGGAGCTCGAGATCTTCCTCTTGGAAGATCCCCACAAAGCTGAAGACTGAGCTAGTAGAGCGTCCAACTTACGGATGTTAAAGCAAAGTGCTAGGTGGGAGACAACCCACCATGGTATGATCGTTCCTTTCCTTATTTTTAATTTTCTTATTCAATAACTCTTCTCTTCATTAGTACATTTCGTGCATCTGCATTCACATATTTTTATTTAAAAAAAAAAATCACACGACGCGACCACCTTATTGACGCGTCCGCGTCGCAGGGAGCTGGGAGACAATTTTAATATGAACAGAGAGTTACGCAGGAGCAGGGCTGGAGGCGGGCCAATGGCACAATTCATCCCATGCGACCGCATCGCTGACGCGACCGCGTCATATGGGAATAATGGCCTCCCATGTGACCGCGTGCCCCACGCGGCCGCGTGACCGGGATTTCGACGTAACAAGGGTGCACAGCCGAAAGTTGTGCTAGAGTGGTGCTGGACTAGCGCTGGACGCGCAGTCCCTCTCACGCGACCGTGTAACAACCCTGATTTTCGAGTACGCGAGATCTTTTCTGAAGGCATGGATTTCTCCGAAAGATCAGTAAAGGGAACACCTCTGTTATATCATCAAGCATCTCAATCCTCATTATCATTATGTCATCCTTAAGCTAGAACCTTTTCCGAGGCATGCTCGATAACGCGGTCACGAAGAACCTAGTTTTTGAACCGTATCGGTTGGCAGTTTTGATTCTGATTTTCGTAAATAGTCTCTGTTTGATGAACCGGACTCGATTCATGAGAGGAGAGAGATAATGAATTTAATCTTGATTGATTTTGTTTGAGTTGTGTGATTATGATATGGTTTGTTTATGCTTGAAATTGATTGTTTATATGAGTAATTCTTGTTGAAATTTTGGCGAAAATTTGATGAAATTTGATGATATTCAACTTTGAATTTGTGTTCTTCATGGCTGCTGGAAAAACGAACCCTAGACCTTAAATTGGGGTTCAATTTGTGTTAAAATCATGTAGAAAAGATGGGGTTTTAGTGGCTGCAATTTTATTTTGAATTTTGGTAAAAATCGGTTGCTGAAAAGACTGAAAAACGGGTAAAAACAGAGAAAGAATCTGAAGAATTTACGAACATGAAGAACACTTTGAGTGTGGTGAAGAACAATGAAGAACACCTTTTAGATCTTGAAAAGGGCAAGGAAGTAAATATTTTGGTGTTTGAGGGGTTATTTTGTAATTTCTGGAAGTTAGGGTGGTAAAAGTAGAAATATTAAAAGTTATGGGTGGTAAAAAGTGAATTTTTAAAGGTTAAAAGTTAAAAAGGGGTAATTTTCGAAAATATATTAATAAAATAATAAATAATAAAGAAAAGATAAAAGTCGAAGAAAAAGTCTGTAAAGTTTTAATGACAGAAAAACAGACAGAAATTAGTGAACGAACTAGGGCAACATAGTTAGTCCTTGAGTTGCGACTAGGGTTAGGTATTATATGAAAAGTTAAATTGTTTCAGTATAGACTTAATGAACCTATACTTGGGACAGACTAACTATTCATGCCGAAATTTACATAAGCTTTAAATACATACGTTAAATAGAGAAATCAGAGCAGAGTAGAGAAACAGAGAGAACAGGACAACCAGAGTAAAGTAAAGAGATAAAGAGAAAAAGAGTAATATAGATACAGAGGAAAGAGTAATCAGAAAAAAGTAAAGAGATACAAAGAACAGAGTAATCAGAGCAGAGTAAAAAGACAAAGTGAAAAGAGTAATATGATAAAGAGAATAGAGAACAAGCAGAGGGCCTGTTGAAAGGTCATTTGTTGCGTTAAGGCAACTCCAGAGATATTTGTATATTCAACTGCTGCTTTTCTGTTGGCCCTAGAGGTCCTGTAGGCCCAAGTTCACCTACAGTAAGTTGTTATTCCTGTAGGCCGAAGTTCACCTGCAGTGAATATCAATTGTGTATCTCAGGGTGTTGCTCTTGTAGGCCGAAGTTCACCTACAGTGAGTTGTGATACCTGTAAGCCGAAGTTCACTTACAGGGGCGCTATTTCTGTAAGCCGAAGTTCACTTACAGAGGTGCTATTTCTGTAGGCCGAAGTTCACCTACAGAAAGTTGTTGTGTTTAAACTATTCCTGTAAGCCGAAGTTCACTTACGGGAGTGCTATTTCTGTAGGCCGAAGTTCACCTACAGAAAATAAGCCATATACCCCGGCCCTATTAAGAACTCCCCAGTTCTTACCCCTTCTCTCTCTCTTCCCCCTTCAGATGGAAGTTTGGGTACACTTCCGTAGTTCACTGACGACCGTTCGCAAAAAAGATTCCGCTCTAGGTAGTCTACTGAGTCTAGAGTGAACTCCGTTTCTGTTTATATGTAAATACTGTGAGACCAGCCAACATCTGCACCCTGCTTATCTACAAACTTTAACCTAAGTCCTCCGTACGATGTTGCTGTTATGTGGCCACTCGATGAAGTACTTGAGAGATGCTCTTTGATGACATATGATCCTGCAGAGGATTAGTAGACGACCTTCCACCTTTTGATGACGATCCACCTAACTTGAGTTTTGAAGACCTAGAACGTACTTTCCCTCGCTTTAGTAGTTTAGAGGGACTAGGTGAGTATAGAGTCTAGGCTAGCCTGGGTGCCAGCTTAGGGACTTCTTGAACAGGTCAGAGCCTGGGATGTTGTATGTATATATATGTATATAGATATTATTTAGCTATATCTAGGGGTGTCCTAACTAAAGATCTTTACTCTAATAAAGGCTGGATAACCGAATGATATCAACTGCTTGTGATATATTTATGTATGGTTGTTTATAACTGTTTTATCTATTATCAGTTGTGAATTGCTTATGAATGATTTCGTCTATTAATCCAAATGTTTTCAAAAAAAAAAGTACCTCGCAAATTAACTACGTTTTTAACAACGAATCAGGCTCATATGATAAATAATAGATAATAATTAGGAAGACAAGTTGGTAGCGCTCAGTTTCTAGTATGATCATGACGTACCAGAAATTGGGTCGTTACAGACCGCGTGCCCCATGCGACCGCATCGTATCCCAATAATTGACCACTCACACGATCGCATGCCCCATGCGATCGCGTCACCCAGAATTTGGCACTAATATGATTTTGAACAGGGAGTTGTGCGAGTGCGAGGCTACCCTCGCGCCATTAGCCTAAAACGGGTCACGCGACCGCGTGACCGACGCGATCACGTCATTGAGTTTAAGCGCAAGTCGCGCGACCGCGTGCCCCACGCGATCGCGTCGCTTGTGCCGCACAGTTTTTCCTAATTTTGCCAATTATCATATCTTTTTCCCCCAAATCCTATTTTTCTCTTTTCCCTCCTTATTTCTTCTCCCTCCCTTCTTCCCTTCTTCCTTCTTTCTCACTTTTTACTCTCTCTCACCCCCCATTAACAAGGTTTTTCTTTCTCCTTCCCTCCTTACTTTTCTATTATTCTTCTTATTTTTATATGTCATCTTTTTTTCTTTTCTTTTTACTTTCATTGTTCATATTTTCTTTTTCTATCTTTTCCCTTTTTACTTGGTGTTATCAATTTATGTGAGTCATTATTTATTATTATATGCTTGTGGAGTGTTGTAAATTTGTTTGACAATTATATATTGCTTTTTAAGGGATTACTTGCATGTTCAAATCCTTATTTTCAAGAGCTTCTTCTACATGCATGCTATATGTTTGTGAAAAAGCCCATATGGCATTATGAACTTCTCTACATTTTTCTACTCTAATATTCAATGCTTGCTTTTCACAAATTTCCTTTACTATTTTATTCATTGAATTTAATTGTCAATACAAACGTGATGGTTTGTTACGAGTGATGCTTGATCTATGCTACTCATGCCCTTTTGCCGGCATGCCAATAAACACCTTGCATTCACTTGTCATCATATGCACTAGTTATTTTCCATTAATGAGTTTTCACATGTACTCATGAGCGTGTGTTCATATCATTTACCTTTTTATGTGCATTTATAACCATCCTTTCCGTTCTCTTCCTTGCTCTATCCCTTTAAATTTAATTTACTTCCTCTTCCCTTTTTCAGGATGGCCACCAAGAAAGGAAAGGAGAAAGCTACTCCCAAACAACCAGCAAGAAGAGGTACAAAAAGAGCATTAGTGGCAGAACCCTCTTCAACTGCGGTTAATCCCTCAACAAAGAAAATTAAGAGGATCATAAAGGTTGATGATAAAGAAAGAGCCTTCCCAGCAAAGGACACTGCGCGATTCCCCAATCGCTACTGTGAGCAGATGTTCCCCATCCTGGCTGAAAGGAGTTACAACAACGAATACCTTCTTCTCCTCCCGCCCAATATTGTTACCTTTGTGGAGCCACAAATTGCCCGAAGACAATGGGGTTTCCTACAAAGACAGCCAAGGCAGGTCAATCTTTCTTGGGTAGTCGAGTTCTACTCCAACTACCACCTACCAACCCTACAGTCTGTCTAGGTCCGTCAGAAGCAAGTCCCCATTATAGAAGACGACATTCAAAAAGTTCTAAGTCTTTCCCCTATTCCAGAAGGATTGGACGCCTTTCAAGAAGCCGCACTCAAGCGCCAGATGTACCAATTTGACTGGGACACCGTTCTCAGAGTTATCGCACTACCTGGTAGCCGATGGATCTACGGATACCATCGTACCCGCCCTAAGGGAATTTCGGCTTCAGCACTTACCTTGGAGGCTCGCGTATGGGAACAAATTATGTCCCATTATGTCTTTTCGAGCACTCACGAGTCCTCCTTCACTGCGGACATGGCCGTTCTACTATGGTGCATCCTTACAGACCAACCTCTGAATCTACCAAGACATATCCGGAATGCCATGGGACACGTACAAATCGCGGGCAACTTACCTTTTCCCGCCCTGGTCTCAGATCTTGTCTCAGTAGCCGGAGTCTCCTACAAAGCTGGGGACACCAAAGCCATGCTTCCAAGGGATGATCAATATGTCCCCAATGGGAAGTACCTTAGACTTCCAGCAGCCACTACCAGCCAACCCACTGAACCAGTTGAAGATATTCCTTCTTCAACACCACAAGCACCTACAACAGCCCAACTGCTCCAGCAGATACTTGAAAAGTTGGATCGGCAAGAACATAAAGCTAAGATGAGAGAGCGCCGTAACAAACGCCAATTCACATACCTCAAGGAGCTGATCATGGGAAAATTCAAGGACTCAGACACCCCAGACTCCACTTCCTTTACCAGCACAGGGAGCCATGATGGTCCCGACTGTGGAGATACTGCTACCAGCCCACCTTTGTTCTTGACAGATGACACCGAGGACGGTGCAAAGCCTTAAGTGTGGGGAGGTCGGTCAGTACCTAACTTCTGGAGGTAATTTCTCTTCCCTAGCACCAATAAATTAGGATATTTAATTAGATTTTTCTTTTGTAAAATAGGATAAATTGCATAGTAATAGATTAGTTGCATGCATGTTCTGCTTGATTGAAAAGACAATAAGTTTCTTCTAAGACCCTATCTTTGGAACAAAAATTTCACTAATTTTAATTAAAACTTTTATGTTAAATTTGCTTGAAGTTGTATTTGGATCATGATTTTTGAGCTAAAGAACACACAACCTGTGAGAATTGAGCCTTTATGAATGGTTACATTATTTAACCATAATTATTTTGTTCTTGTGTGTTTACTTCTCTATGATTGTAATCTATATTTTGTTTCATCCTATATGTCCAATATTTATTATATTTATATGTTTGCATATGATTGAGGCCATTATTTGTTTAGCTCACTTATCCAAATAAAGCCTACCCTTTCAATTACCTTTGTTAGCCACTTTGAGCCTTTAAATTCCATTTGTTCTATATTTTACCACATTACTAGTCTTAAGCGGAAAAATAATTATATATCCCAAATTGAATCTTTGGTTAGCTTAAGATAGAATTATGTGTTTTATCAAGTATGGGAAATTGTGGGAACAAAGGATAATAAGGGAATGAGTCATGATAATATTATGGGAATTTGGATACCTACTCATGTGAAACTATAAGAATTAAAAATCTATGTGCATTGATAAATTGCGTTATTTTTATGTTTCTATAATTAAAAAAAACCCAAAAATATTCAATAAATAAATAAGGGGATAAAATTACCCCAATGCTAAGTCAAGCATTCAAAGATCAATGCATGTATGATAAAATCAAAATAAAAGGTTGATACATGAGTATGGATGTGAAAGGGATTTCTGGGTAGCTAGGTATGAATTCTAAAGTTATATAGAATATATATATATAGGTTATGTTAAAGCTTGGATTAATTAAAGATTCAATTTATAAGCTTACTTAGCCATATATATATCCTCACCCTTACCTTGGCCCCATTACAACCTTGAAAAGACCTCATGATGTTTGCATTGGTATATTAAATGTTGTTGATTGGTTAGGAGAAGAACAAAAAAATTAGAGAGCATGATTAGAGAAGGATAGAGTGATGACCCTATACACTAGAGAGACTAGAGTGTACATACATCATCAGTGAGGGTTCCATGCTTGAATTTCTATGTTCCCTGCTTTCATGAGCTATCTTCTTGCATTTTTATCTGTTCTTACTGTATAAGAATTGAGTTAGTGGAATTTGATTTGTAATTGTTTTGAAGGGCTTACTTACTTTTGATCAAGTGGACAAAAATTATATAATTGCATTCATATGTATAGGTTGCATTGCATTTCATAGGTTTTACATGTTCTTACTCATTCATTTTATCTCCTTCAACTAAGCATGAGGACATGCTAATGTTTAAGTGTGGGGAGGTTGATAAATCACTATTTTATGGTTTATATTGTGTTTATTTATGTGGTTTTATCATGATCTTTACCCACTTATTCGTTAAATAAGCATGCATTTATAATTCCTTCCTAAAGTTATTGCATGATTGAAAACCTGCTTCCTAGAGACTTTTAATTATATATTTTATTTCTCCTTTATTCCATTCGATGCCGTGATCTGTGTGTTAAGTGTTTCAAGCTTTATAGGGCATGAATGAGTTAGAGATTTGAGAGGAAGCTTGCAAAAATGGAAGGAACACAAGGAATTGAAGGGATGACCAGCGAGAAGTGACGCGGCCGCATGGATCACACGACCGCGCGAAGAAAAGGAAATCGCAGTGACGCAGCTGCATAGATGATGCGACCGCACGGCATGGAATAGCACGAGTAACGCGGCCGCATGGATGACGCGACCGCGTGGCAAAGCAAAAAGCCAAATGACGCGGCCGCATGGATGACACGACCGCGTGACATGTGCGATCTGCATAATCTGCAGAATCGCTGGGGGCGATTTCGGGCCCTATTTTGACCCAGTTTTCGGCCCAGAAAAGCAGACTAGAGCCAGAGAACATGCAGAAACCAACAACAACATTCATTCCACATAGTTTTAGTTTTTAGATCTAGTTTTTCTCTCCTCTAGGTTTTCTCTCTACACATTCATAGTTTTTAGGATTTGTTATGTTCATTGTTTTTGCATTGGGATATTGAGAAGAGTTATTACCTCACCAAGACTTCGACATTCTAGTTCGTTCTCTTTACTTGTCTCTTACTGGTACACGGAATCGTGATTACACTTTAATTATGTAAAATTCATTGCTCTTTCTTTCCCTGGAAATGGCGCCAAAAAATATGATGCCAAGACCATGGTTCACAACTCCGTGTAACTGACCAGCAAGTGCACTGGGTCGTCCAAGTAATACCTTACGTGAGTAAGGGTCGAATCCCACAGAGATTGTCAGTATGAAGCAAGCTATGGTCACCTTGAAAATCTCAGTCAGGCAGATATAAAACAGTTATGTGGTTTTCGAATATTAATTAATAAAAAGTAAAGATAGAGATACTTATGTAAGTCATTGGTGAGAATTTCAGATAAGCGTATAGAGATGCGTTTGTTCCTCTGAATCTCTGCTTTCCTGCTATCTTCCTCCAATCAGTCTTACTCCTTTCCATGGCTGGCTTTATGTGATACATCACCACTGTCAATGGCTACTTTCGGTCATCTCTCGGGAAAATGATCCAATGCCCTGTTAATCTTTGAGGAACAGCAAAGCTCCACACCTTAATCTATGGAGTGCAGAAACTCTACCGTTGAAAATACATAAGTGAAAGGTCCAGGCATGGCCGAGATGGCCAGCCCCTCTGATCTAAGAACCATGCGTTCAAAGATGCCTAATACAATAGTAAAAGGTCCTATTTATAATAAACTAGTCACTAGGGTTTACATGAGTAAGTAATTGATGCATAAATTCACTTCTGGGGCCCACTTGGTGTGTGCTTGGGCTGAGCTTTAACTTTCCATGTGCAGAGGCCATTTTTGGAGTTGAACGCTAGGTTTTGAGCCATTTCTGGCGTTCAACTCTGGTTTTGGATCCTTTTCTGGCGCTGGACGCCAGAATTGGGCAGAGAGCTGGCGTTGAACGCCAGTTTGCGTCATCTATTCTTGGCCAAAGTATGGACTATTATATATATCTGGAAAGCCCTGGATGTCTACTTTCCAACGCAATTGGAAGAAGCGCCATTTCGAGTTCTGTAGCTCCAGAAAATCCACTTTGAGTGCAGGGAGGTCAGAATCCAACAGCATCAGCAGTCCTTCTTCAACCTCTGAATCTGATTTCTGCTCAAGTCCCTCAATTTCAGTCAGAAAATACCTGAAATCACAGAAAAACACACAAACTCATAGTAAAGTCCAGAAATGTGAATTTAACATAAAAACTAATGAAAACATCCCTAAAAGTAACTAAATCCTACTAAAAACATACTAAAAACAATGCCAAAAAGCGTATAAATTATCCGCTAATCACTTACTCTTCCATGTTCCTTAATTTACTTAATTTTACCATTGGATTATTTTAGCATTTATCAATACAAGAATTACTTTTATTTTTAATTAATCTTTTGATCATTATTTATCATGTCTTTCTTTAATTCCCTTTCTCATGTTATGAATTCTTCATTTACAATGAGCGAGTAGTTCCCTAACTTGATGGGGAGTTGATTGAAAGAAACCCTTGAGTTGGGATGCTCAAGAGAAAGATTGTAATTGGGTTTATTGTTGGATTGCTCTCTAGTCACTCACACCAATCCTCCCAAGAGCGGATTGGAACTTGTGGATAGAATAGCATTCCAACTTGTTTAACTTTTCCTTACTTAGTAAGGGACAACTAAACATAATAACTCCCAATTATCAATTAATCTTGAGAGTACTGCAACAAGAATAGGGCTTCCAGCTAATCAACTCCCAGTCAAGGCTTTTATTTAAATTTATATAAATTTTCTAATTTAATTTTCTTTCATTCAACTCAAACCTTTTTTAAAACATCTGATTAATAAAATAGCACACTTTTCTGCAACTCGTTGGGAGACGACCTGGGACTCATACTCCCAGTATTTTGATTTTAATTTCTGTGACACCCTTCTAAATTGATGAGCGGATTTCTGGTTGGTTGAGAACTATACTTGCAACATATATTTTATAATCATTCTTAACTCGCCAATTTCCGCCAGCATTAAAACACCTATAATCCCTCATGGAGAAATCATCCAAATTTCTCATGGAAGGATCAACAAAAGCCTCAACAAGGCTTTAATAATGGTGGAAAAAATAGGTTTAGCAATAGCAAACCTTTTCCATCATCCACTTAGCAACAGACAGAGAATTCTAAGCAGAACCCATCTAGCTTAGCAAATATAGTCTCTGATCTATCTAAGGCCACTGTGAGTTTCATGAATGAAACAAGGTCCTTCATTAGAAATTTGGAAGCACAAGTGGGCCAGCTGAGTAAAAGGATCATTGAAACTCCTCCTAGTACTCTTCCAAGCAATACAGAAGAAAATCCAAAGAGAGAGTGCAAGGCCATTGATTTGACCATCATGGCCGAACCTACAAGGGAGGAGGAGGACGTGAATCCTAGTGAGGAAGACCTCCTGGGATGCTCAGTGACCAATAAGGAGTTTCCCTCTGATGATCCAAAGGAATCTGAGGCTCATCTAGAGACCATAGAGATTCCATTGAACCTCCTTCTGCCCTTCATGAGCTTTGATGAGTATTCTTCTTCTGAAGAGAATGAAGATGTTACTGAGGATCAAGTTGCTAAGTACCTTGGTGCAATCATGAAGCTGAATGCCAAATTATTTGGTAATGAGACTTGGGAAGATGAACCTCCCTTGCTCACCAATGAACTGAATGCCTTGGGATCCTTTTTATTTGCCCTTGCCTTTTGGTTTTAAGGGTTATTGGCTTTTTGCTCTTGCCTCTTGGTTTTAAGAGCTTTGGCTTTTTCTGCTTCAAGAATCATTTTTATGATTTTTCAGATTATCAAATAACATGTCTCCTAGTCATCATTCTTTCAAGAGCCAACATATTTAACATTCTTAAACAACAACTTCAAAAGACATATGCACTTGTGGAGGGAAGTGCATCCCCTGAGGTATCTCAGAGATCTCTTGATTTGCAACCACATGTTCTACCACTGAGCTATAGATCCTTTACATAATTGTTTTACCACACCAAACTTAGAATGTTGCTCGCCCTCGAGCAAAAGAAGAAGGAATAGATGAAGAAGAAGATGTGGAAAAAACTAGGATTATGAGGAAGGAAGGTGGGGATCTTGTGGGGTCCACAGATCCTGAGATGATCCTGTGAGGTCCACAGATCTTGAGGTGTCAAGGCATTTACATCCCTGCACCCATTTAGGCATGCAAAATGCCCTTGCACACAACTCTGGGCGTCCAGCGCTAGGTTGGTGCCCATTTTGGGCGTTCAACGCCCATTTGTTGCCATTTCTGGCGTTGAACGCCAGAACCATGCTTGTTTTGGGCGTTCAGCGCCAGGATACTGCCCATTTTGGGCGTTCAGCGCCAGAACCATGCTCTGTTCTGGCGTTGAACGCCAGGCAGATGCTCCTCCAGGGTGTGATTTTTCTTCTGCTGTTTTTTATTCCGTTTCTAAATTTTTTGTTTATTTTGTGATTCCACATGATCATGAACCTATAAAGACATATAACTAAGAAAAATATAGTTAGATAAATAAAAATTGGGTTGCCTCCCAACAAGCGCTTCTTTAATGTCAATAGCTTGATAGTGGGTTCTCATGGAGCCTCACAGATGTTCAGAGCATTGTTGAGACTCTCCAACACCAAACTTAGAGTTTGGATATGGGAGTTCAACACCAAACTTAGAGTTTGGTTGTGGCCTCCCAACACCAAACTTAGAGTTTGACTGTGGGGGCTCTGGTTGACTCTGTTTTGAGAGAAGCTTTTTATGCTTCCTCTCTATGTTGACAGAAGGATGACCTTGAGTTGTAAACACAAGGGAGTCCCATTCAATTGAAGGACTAATTCACCTCTGTCAACATCAATCACAGCTCTTGCTATGGCTAGGAAAGGTCTTCCTAGGATGATGGATTCATCCTCTTCCTTTCCAGTATCCAAGACTATGAAATCAGTAGGGATGTAAACGCCTTCAACCTTTACTAACACGTCCTCTACTTGTCCATAGGCCTGTTTTCTTGAACTGTCTGCCATCTCTAATGAGATTTTAGCAGCTTGCACCTCATAGATTCCCAGTTTCTCCATTACAGAGAGGGGCATGAGATTTATTCCTGAACCAAGGTCACACAGAGCCTTAAAGATCATGGTGCCTATGGTACAGGGTATTATGAACTTTCCAGGATCTTATCTCTTCTGAGGCAATGTCAGTTGATTCAGATCACTTAGTTCATTGATGAACAAGGGAGGTTCAACTTCCCAAGTATCAATGCCAAATAATTTGGCATTCAGCTTCATGATTGCACCAAGAAACTTGCCAATTTGCTCTTCAGTAACATCCTTATTTTCTTCAGAAGAGGAATACTCATCAGAGCTCATGAAGGGTATAAGGAGGTTCAATGGAATCTCTATGGTCTCTAGATGAGCCTCAGAGTCCTTTGGTTCCTCAGAGGGAAGCTCCTTATTGATCACTGGACGTCCCAGGAGGTCTTCCTCCTTGGGATTCACGTCCTCTCCTCTCCTCACAGGTTCGGCCATGGTGCTTATGTCAATGGCCTTGCACTCTCCTTTTGGATTATCTTCTGTATTGCTTGGGAGAATACTAGGAGGGATTTCAGTGATCCTTTTACTCAGCTGGCCCACTTGTGCTTCCAAATTTCTAATGGAAGACCTGGTTTCATTCATGAAACTCACAGTGGCCTTAGACAGATCAGAGACTAAGTTTGCCAAATTAGAAGTATTTTGTTCAGAGTTCTCTGTCTGTTGCTAAGTGGATGATGGAAAAGGTTTATTATTGCTAAACCTGTTTCCTCCACCATTATTAAAGCCTTGTTGAGGCTTTTGACCCTTCCATGAGAAATTTGGATGATTTCTCCATGATGAGTTATAGGTGTTTCCATAAGGTTCACCTAAGTAATTTACCTCTGCTATTGCAGGGTTCTCAGGATCATAAGCTTCTTTGCATCAGAGAAACTAATTGAGGTTTCAGCTCAAAGTTGTTTGCTCCAATGGCAGGAATAGAGATGCTTCTTCCATGTAAATTGGAGTTAGGTGCAGTAAAGTCACCAAGCATCTTCCTTACATTATTATTATTTTCGGCTGCCATCTCCTCTTCCTGTTCGAAAAATTCTGAAAGGTTATCTCTGGATTGTTGTAATTTAGCTTCTCTTAATTTTCTCTTCAGAGTCCTTTCAGGTTCTGGATCTGCTTCCACAAGAATGTTCTTATCCTTGCTCCTGCTCATATGACAAAGAAGAGGGCACAGAAAAATAATAATAATAATAATAGAGATCCTTTATACCACAGTATAGGGATCTCTGTGTGAGTAAAAGAAGAGGGGGAGACAAAGAATGTAATATAATGGAAGAAACACAACTGTGAGGAGGGTTAAGATGTGAGATGAGATGTTAGTAGATGAATAAATAAATAGAATAAGATGAGAGAGAAGGAATTTTCGAAAATAATTTTTGAAAAAGAGTTAGTGATTTTTGAAAATAGTTTTTGAAAAATGTTAGTAATTTTCGAAAATTAAGAATTAAAAATTAAAATAAGTAATAAATTAAAAAGAAATTTTGAAAAAGGGGAAGATATTTTCGAAAATGAGAGAGAGAGTTAGTTAGGTAGTTTTGACAAAGTTAAGAAACAAACAAAAAGTTAGTTAGTTTGTTGAAACAAATTTTGAAAAGATAAGAAGTTAGGAGGTTAGAAAAGATATTTTGAAATCAAATTTTTGAAAAAGGTAAGATAAGAAGATATTTTAGAAATTAGTTTTGAAAAATATTTGATTTTTAAAATCTCAATTAATGACTTGATTCATAAGAAATCACAAGATATGATTCTAGAACTTAAAGTTTGAATCTTTCTTAACAAGCAAGTAACAAACTTCAAATTTTTGAATCAAAACATTAATTGATTATGTTATTTTCGAAAATTTGATATAGAAATAAGAAAAAGATTTTTGAAAAATATTTTTTTGGAATTTTAAAAAATAACTAAGAATTTTGAAAAAGATTTGATTTTTGAAAAAGATTTTGAAAAAGATAAGATTTTCAAATTGAAAATTTGATTTGACTCATAAGAAACAACTTGATTTTAAAAATTTTTGAAAAAGTCAACTCAAATTTTCAAATTTGATGAGAGAAAAAGGGAAAGATA
>NC_029786.2:61034773-61038202 GCF_000816755.2 Arachis ipaensis
CTAGCTTACGCCACGAAGATTCTGGTTAGGAGATCTAAGAGATACTCATTCAATCTAATGTAGAACGGAAGTGGTTATCATGCACGCGTTCATAGGGAATGATGATGATTGTCACGTTCATCACATTCAGATTGAAGTACGAATGAATATCTTAGAAGCGAAATAGGATGAATTGAATAGAAAACAGTAGTACTTTGCATTAATCTTTGAGGAACAGCAGAGCTCCACACCTTAATCTATGGAGTGCAGAAACTCTATCGTTGAAAATACATAAGTGAAAGGTCCAGGCATGGCCGAGATGGCCAGCCCCTCTGATCTAAGAACCATGCGTTAAAAGATGCCTAATACAATAGTAAAAGGTCCTATTTATAACAAACTAGTCACTAGGGTTTACATGGGTAAGTAATTGATGCATAAATTCACTTCCGGGGCCCACTTGGTGTGTGCTTGGGCTGAGCTTTAACTTTCCACGTGCAGAGGCCATTTGTGGAGTTGAACGCCAGGTTTTGAGCCATTTCTGGCGTTCAACTCTGGTTTTGGATCCTTTTCTGGCGCTGGACGCCAGAATTAGGCAGAGAGCTAGCGTTGAACGCCAGTTTGCGTCGTCTATTCTTGGCCAAAGTATCTACTATTATATATTTCTGGAAAGCCCTGGATGTCTACTTTCCAACGCAATTGGAAGAAGCGCACCATTTCGAGTTCTGTAGCTCCAGAAAATCCACTTTGAGTGCAGGGAGGTCAGAATCCAACAGCATCAGCAGTCCTTCTTCAACCTCTGAATCTGATTTCTGCTCAAGTCCCTCAATTTCAGTCAGAAAATACCTGAAATCATAGAAAAACACATAAACTCATAGTAAAGTCCAGAAATGTGAATTTAACATAAAAACTAATGAAAGCATCCCTAAAAGTAACTAGATCCTACTAAAAACATACTAAAAACAATGCCAAAAAGCGTATAAATTATCCGCTCATCACTTACTCTTCCATGTTCCTTAATTTACTTAATTTTACCATTGGATTATTTTAGCATTTATCAATACAAGAATTACTTTTATTTTTAATTAATCTTTTGATCATTATTTATCATGTCTTTCTTTAATTCCCTTTCTCATGTTATGAATTCTTCATTTACAATGAGCGAGTAGTTCCCTAACATGATGGGGAGTTGATTGAAAGAAACCCTTGAGTTGGGATGCTCAAGAGAAAGATTGTAATTGGGTTTATTGTTGGATTGCTCTCTAGTCACTCACACCAATCCTCCCAAGAGCGGATTGGAACTTGTGGATAGAATAGCATTCCAACTTGTTTAACTTTTCCTTACTTAGTAAGGGACAACTAAACATAATAACTCCCAATTATCAATTAATCTTGAGAGTACTGCAACAAGAATAGGGCTTCCAGCTAATCAACTCCCAGTCAAGGCTTTTATTTAAATTTATATAAATTCTCTAAATTAATTTTAATTTTCTTACTCAAACCTTTTTGAAAACATCTGATTAATAAAATAGCACACTTTTCTGCAACTCGTTGGGAGACGACCTGGGACTCATGACTCATATATTTTGATTTTAATTTCTGTGACACCCTTCTAAATTCATAAGCGGATTTCTGGTTAGTTGAGAACTATACTTGCAACGTATATTTTATAATCATTCTTAACTCGCCAATTTTCGCCACCATCAGTATGCACATGTGTCACCAGTCCGTGGCAGATAGTGCAAGACACCCTCTATAGCAGCCTTAGTCACTAAAACCTACCCACCCCATAGGTGGACGGACTCAAGAGTAGTGCAGAAGAGATTATAGTAAAACTCCTTGACCCACGAAATGTTTATCCATCCCAAATCTCTATCAACAACCCCTAAACTCAATTCTTGAATGCGGGTGTTAATGGAGCGCCTCAGGTTATTAGGAATGGCCAGTTTCTTCTCAATGTTGAGGTTTGTCTTTTGATAGGTGGGAAAATAAATCTCGCAATAGAGGTTGGAAAACATGTATGTATCAGTGGGCGGTAGCAACTGATTCTATTTCTCCACTTCATTCAGTGGATTTTTTGCATAGTTGGCATAAGGAGAGAGAGTGGTGGCTTGAGATTTCTTCCTCTTTCTTGAGGTAGTGGCCTTTGCCTTTCCTCGTCGGCCATCCTAAAAGCAAATAAGACATGATATAAACAAGTAGCCACATAGAGATACAGCAAAAATAGAATATACATTCATGAAGTAAGTTAAAAGAATGAAAACTTGGAATGCAAGTAACCACAACCATAGAAGGAGATAAAATCCTAAACCAAGAGTTCCAACATTAAACACATCATGCTTGTATATTAAGTTCAATGAGCATCATAATCAAAAGAATGGTCAATGGGTTAGCTTAAGCCAAAAAAAGGTTAGTAAGGTAAAACAAGTTAGAAGTTAGAAAATCTAGTTCAAAGGTTAGGGGTATGATGGTCATTGTCTCAATCAAGAGAAGTTCACAAAGCAAAGGAAACAAGCATGCTCACAATCATGAGGAAAGTGCAGTCATTGATGATGAAAGAGGAAATTGCAAAAGAAGCAATTAATTGAAAACAAGTCATCAATCAATGTTGCGGTCATGGATAATGCAATAATTGGTGTTGCAAAAGTTAAAATGCACTTTGTGTAACATAAACCAAGTGAGAAACTATTTTCAGTGAAAAAAGAGTTACACAAGTTGAATCCACCAATTGTTGTGAACGTATGAACCTCTTTCAAGGAATTGCAAGTCAAGAGAAAATGAAAGGTTTAGACAATTCCTTGAGTTCATTCGTGCAATGCATATCACGGGAGTCAAAATGAAAACGGAAAAGCTAACCCGAGCGACCTAGGAATTGACTTGATGGAGGTCAATGGTGTACGAATTGTGAATCACACTTTTCACAACTAGTACCACTAACCAGCAAGTGCACTGGGTCGTCCAAGTAATACCTTACGTGAGTAAGGGTCGATCCCATGGAGATTGTTGGCTTGAAGTAATCTATGGTTATCTTGTAACTCTTAGTCAGGAAAACAATAAAATAATTCACTTATCAAATTTGATTGCAAGGAATAAAAGGCCAGAACACAAATTATACTTGTATGCAGTGATGGAGAATATGTTGGAGTTTTGGAGATGCTTTGTCTTCTGAAATTCCGCTTTCCTCTGTTTCTGATTCACGCATGCACGTCCTCCTATGGCAAGCTGTGTGTTGGTGGATCACCGTTGTCAATGGCTACCATCCATCCTTCCAGTGAAAAGGGTCCAGATGCGCTGTCACCGCACGACTAATCATCTGCAGGTTCTCAGTCGTATCGGAATAGGATTTACTATCCTTTTGCGTCTATCACTACGCCCAGCACTCGCGAGTTTGAAGCTCATCACAGTCATTCAATCCCTGAATCCTACTCAGAATACCACAGACAAGGTTTAGAC
>NC_029786.2:61038708-61044096 GCF_000816755.2 Arachis ipaensis
GATTGCTCTCTAGTCACTAACACCAATCCTCCCAAGAGCGGATTGGAACTTGTGGATAGAATAGCATTCCAACTTGTTTAACTTTTCCTTACTTAGTAAGGGACAACTAAACATAATAACTCCCAATTATCAATTAATCTTGAGAGTACTGCAACAAGAATAGGGCTTCCAGCTAATCAACTCCCAGTCAAGGCTTTTATTTAAATTTATATAAATTCTCTAATTTAATTTTCTTTCATTCAACTCAAACCTTTTTGAAAACATCTGATTAATAAAATAGCACACTTTTCTGCAACTCGTTGGGAGACGACCTGGGACTCATACTCCCAGTATTTTGATTTTAATTTCTGTGACACCCTTCTAAATTGATAAGCGGATTTCTGGTTGGTTGAGAACTATACTTGCAACATATATTTTATAATCATTCTTAACTCGCCAATTTCCGCCAGCATTAAAACACCTATAATCCCTCATGGAGAAATCATCCAAATTTCTCATGGAAGGATCAACAAAAGCCTCAACAAGGCTTTAATAATGGTGGAAGAAATAGGTTTAGGAATAGCAAACCTTTTCCATCATCCACTTAGCAACAGACAGAGAATTCTAAGCAGAACCCATCTAGCTTAGCAAATATAGTCTCTGATCTATCTAAGGCCACTGTGAGTTTCAAGAATGAAACAAGGTCCTCCATTAGAAATTTGGAAGCACAAGTGGGCCAGCTGAGTAAAAGGATCACTGAAACTCCTCCTAGTACTCTCCCAAGCAATACAGAAGAAAATCCAAAGAGAGAGTGCAAGGCCATTGATTTGACCATCATGGCCGAACCTACAAGGGAGGAGGAGGACGTGAATCCTAGTGAGGAAGACCTCCTGGGATGCTCAGTGACCAATAAGGAGTTTTCCTCTGAGGATCCAAAGGAATCTGAGGCTCATCTAGAGACCATAGAGATTCCATTGAACCTCCTTCTGCCCTTCATGAGCTTTGATGAGTATTCTTCTTCTGAAGAGAATGAAGATGTTACTGAGGAGCAAGTTGCTAAGTACCTTGGTGCAATCATGAAGCTGAATGCCAAATTATTTGGTAATGAGACTTGGGAAGATGAACCTCCCTTGCTCACCAATGAACTGAATGCCTTGGGATCCTTTTTATTTGCCCTTGCCTTTTGGTTTTATGGGTTATTGGCTTTTTGCTCTTGCCTCTTGGTTTTAAGAGCTTTGGCTTTTTCTGCTTCAAGAATCATTTTTATGATTTTTCAGATTATCAAATAACATGTCTCCTAGTCATCATTCTTTCAAGAGCCAACATATTTAACATTCTTAAACAACAACTTCAAAAGACATATGCACTATTCAAGCATACATTCAGAAAACAAGAAGCATTGCCACCACATCAATATAATTAAGCTGAGTTCAAGGATAAATTCAAAACTCATGTACTTCTTGTTCTTTTGAATTAAAACATTTTTCATTTAAGAGAAGTGATGGATTCATAGGACATTCATATCTTTAAGACATAGTTACTAACTACTAATGATCATGTAATGAAGACACAAACATAGATAAGCACCATAACATAGAAAATGAAAAACAGAAGAAATAAGAGCAAGAAATGAATCCACCTTAGTGATGATGGTGTTTCAATGATGTTTTTGAGCTCTTCTATGTCTCTTCCTTGCCTTTGTGGCTTGATTCCTAGTGATTTTTGGTATTTCTATCCTCAGTTGCTTCCAATAATTATGTGGAGGGAAGTGCATCCCCTGAGGTATCTCAGGGATCTCTTGATTTGCAACCACATGTTCTACCACTGAGCTATAGATCCTTTACATAATTGTTTTACCACACCAAACTTAGAATGTTGCTCGCCCTCGAGCAAAAGAAGAAGGAATAGATGAAGAAGAAGATGTGGAAAAAACTAGGATTATGAGGAAGGAAGGTGGGGATCCTGTGGGGGCCACAGATCCTGAGATGATCCTGTGAGGTCCACAGATCTTGAGGTGTCAAGGCATTTACATCCCTGCACCCATTTAGGCATGCAAAATGCCCTTGCACACAACTCTGGGCGTTCAACGCTAGTTTGGTGCCCATTTTGGGCGTTCAACGCCCATTTGTTGCCATTTCTGGCGTTGAACGCCAGAACCATGCTTGTTCTGGGCGTTCAGCGCCAGGATACTGCCCATTTTAGGCGTTCAGCGCCAGAATTGATCCTTCAACTGAATGAGGACAAACTTGTGTTTAAAACTCAAGGATCTCCTTCTGGAACCATGGAGAGGAAGCATGAAAAGCTTATCTCTCTGTAGAGTCAACCAAAGCCCCCACAGTCAAACTCTAAGTTTGGTGTTGAACCCCCCACATTCAAACTCTAAGTTTGGTGTTGGGAGGCTCCAACCTTGCTCTGATTATCTGTGAGGCTCCATGAGAGCTCACTGTCAAGCTATTGACACTAAAGAAGCGCTTGTTGGGAGGCAACCCAATGTTATTTAATCATATCTATTTTATTTTCTTTTTGTTATTTCATGTTTTATTAGGTTGATGATCATGTGGAGTCACAAAAACTACTGAAAAATCAAAAACAGAATGAAAATAGCATTAAAAATAGCACACCCTGGAGGAGGAGCATTCTGGCATTTAAACGCCAGAAACAAGCATCTGTCTGGCGTTTAACGCCGGAAACAAGCACCAAGCTGGCGTTTAACGCCAGAAACAAGCATCTACCTGGCGTTAAACGCCAGAAACAGGCTACATTTGGGTGTTTAACGCCAGAAACAAGCAGCAGTCTGGCGTTAAATGCCAGGATTGCACAGCAAGGGCGTTTTACACGCCTAATTGGAACAGGGATGTTAAGTCCTTGGCCCCACTGGATCTGTGGACCCCACAGAATCCCCACAGGATCTATAGACCCCACAGGATCCCCACCACTTCTTCTCTCTCCTCTTCACACCTTTTCATAACTCTCTTCCCCAAATACCCTTCACCAATCAACTCAATCACTCTTCCCCATCACCTCTTCACCACTCACAACACAACCCTTCATTCCTTCTTCATTTTCACACAACACAACCCTTTCTTCTTCCCCTTGGCCGAATACACCCCTCTCTCCCTTTCTCTTCTTCTTCTCCTTCTTTTTTTCTTCTTTTGCTCGGGGACGAGCAAACATTTTAAGTTTGGTGTGGTAAAAAGCACTGCTTTTTGTTTTTCCATAACCATTGATGGCACCTAAGGCCAGAGAAACCTCAAGAAAGAGGAAAGGAAAGGCAATTGCTTCCACCTCTGAGTCATGGGAGATGGAGAGATTCATCTCAAAGGTCCATCAAGACCACTTCTATGAAGTTGTGGCCAAGAAGAAAGTGATCCCTGAGGTTCCTTTCAAGCTCAAAAAGAATGAGTATCCGGAGATCCGACTTGAGATCCAAAGAAGAGGTTGGGAAGTTCTCACTAACCCCATTCAAAAAGTCGGGATCTTAATGGTTCAAGAGTTCTATGCAAACGCATGGATCACTAGGAACCATGATCAAAGTATGAACCCGAATCCAAAGCATTGGCTCACCATGGTTCGGGGGAAATACTTAGATTTCAATCCGGAAAATGTAAGGCTGGCGTTCAACTTGCCAATGATGGAAGAAAATGCACGCCCCTACACTAGAAGGGTTAACTTTGATCAAAGGTTGGACCAAGTCCTCATGGACATATGTGTAGAAGGAGCTCAATGGAAAATTGACTCAAGAGGCAATCCGGTTCAATTGAGAAGACTGGACCTTAAGCCTGTAGCTAGAGGATGGTTGGAGTTTATTCAACGCTCAATCATTCCTACTAGCAACCGGTCTGAAGTTACTAAAGACCGGGCCATCATGATCCATAGTATCATGATTTGGGAGGAAGTGGAAGTTCATGAGATCATACCTCAAGAACTTTACAAGGTGGCTGACAAGTCCTCTATTGGCAAGGTTAGCCTTTCCTCACCTCATTTGCCACCTCTGCAATTCGGCTGGAATTGACATAGAGGGAGACATCCTCATTGAAGAGGACAAGCCCATCACTAAGAAAAGGATGGAGCAAACAAGAAAGCATGGATCTCAACAAGAGCATGAGGAAATTCCTCACCATGAAATCCCTGAGATGCCTCAGGGGATGCACTTTCCTCCACAGAATTATTGGGAGCAAATGAATACTTCCCTAGGAGAATTAAGTTCCAACATGGGACAACTAAGGATGGAGCACCAAGAGCACTCCATCATCCTCCATGAAATTAGAGAAGATCAAAGAGCTATGAGGGAGGAGCAACAAAGGCAAGGAAGAGACATAGAGGAGCTCAAAAGTACCATTGGTTCTTCAAGAAGAGGAAGACGCCTCCCTCACTAAGGTGGACTCATTCCTTAATCTCCTTGTCTATTTATTTTACTGTTTTTCGATTTTTGAGCTTTATGTTTTATTTATGTTTGTGTCTGTACTACATGATCACTAGTGTCTAAGTGTCTATGCCTTAAGGTTATAAATGTCCTATGAACCTATCACCTCTCTTAAATGAAAAATGTTTTAATTACAAAAGAACAAGAAGTACATGGTTTCGAATTCATCCTTGAAACTAGTCTAATTATTTTGATGTGGTGACAATACTTTTTGTTTTTTGAATGAATGCTTGAACAGTGCATATGTCTTTTGATATTGTGGTTTATGAATGTTAAATATGTTGGCTCTTGAAAGAATGATGAAAAAGGAGACATGTTATTTGATAATCTGAAAAATCATAAAAATGATTCTTGAAGCCAGAAAAAGCAGTGAATACAAGAGCTTGCGAAAAAAAAAGAAAGAAAAGAAAAATGGCAAAAAAAAAGAAAGAAAAAGAAAAAGCAAGCAGAAAAAGCCAATAGCCCTTAAAACCAAAAGGCAAGGGTAATAAAAAAGGATCCAAGGCTTTGAGCATCAGTGGATAGAAGGGCCTAAAGGAATAAAATCCTGGCCTAAGTGGCTAAACCAAGATGTCCCTAACCACTTGTGGCGTGAAGGTGTCAAGTGAAAACTTGAGACTGAGCGGTTAAAGTCAAGGTCCAAAGCAAAAACAGAGTGTGCTTAAGAACCCTGGACACCTCTAATTGGGGACTTTAGCAAAGCTAAGTCACAATCTGAAAAAGTTCACCCAGTTATGTGTCTGTGGCATTTATGTATCCGGTGGTAATACTAAAAAACAAAGTGCTTAGGGCCACGGCCAAGACTCATAAAGTAGCCGTGTTCAAGAATTAACATACTGAACTAGGAGAATCAATAACACTATCTAAATTCTAAGTTCCTATAGATGCCAATCATTCTGAACTTCAATGGAAAAAGTGAGATGCCAAAACTATTCAAGAGGCAAAAAGCTACTAGTCCCGCTCATCTGATTGGAGCTAAGTTTCAT
>NC_029786.2:61046162-61077921 GCF_000816755.2 Arachis ipaensis
TCATCTGATTGGAGCTAAGTTTCATTGATATTTTGGAATTTATAGTATATTCTCTTCTTTTTATCCTATTTGATTTTCAGTTGCTTGGGGACAAGAAACAATTTAAGTTTGGTGTTGTGATGAGCGGATAATTTATACGCTTTTTGGCATTATTTTTACATAGTTTTTAGTATAATTTAGTTAGTTTTCAGTATATTTTTATTAGTTTATAAATAAAAATCACATTTCTGGACTTTACTATGAGTTTGTGTATTTTTCTGTGATTTCAGGTATTTTCTGGCTAAAATTGAGGGACTTGAGCAAAAATCAGATTCAGAGGTTGAAGAAGGACTGCAAATGCTGTTGGATTCTGACCTCCCTGCACTCAAAGTGGATTTTCTGGAGCTACAGAACTCCAAATGACGCACTCTCAATTGTGTTGGAAAGTAGATATTCAGGGCTTTCCAGAAATATATAATAGTCCATACTTTGCCCGAGTTTAGATGACGCAAACTGGCGTTCAACGCCAGTTCTATGCTGCATTCTAGAGTTAAACGCCAGAAACAGGTTGCAAAGTGGAGTTAAACGCCAGAAACAGGTTACAAACTGGCGTTCAACTCCAAGAGAAGCCTCTACACATGTAAAGCTCAATGCTCATCCCAAGCACACACCAAGTAGGCCCCGGAAATGGATTTCTGCATCATTTATTCATTTCTGTAAACCCTAGTAACTAGTTTAGTATAAATAGGACTTTTTATTATTGTATTCAAAGGCTTGGTTACTCCGGTTCCCCTCTGGGGCCGAGACCAATGAACTCCATTATCACTTATGTATTTTCAATGGTAGCGTTTCTACACACCATAGATTAAGGTGTGGAGCTCTGCTGTTCCTCATGAATTAATACAAAGTACTAGTTTTTTCTATTCAATTCAAGCTTATTCCTATTCTAAGATGTTCATTCACACCCAAGAACATGATGAATGTGATGATTATGTGACGCTCATCATCATTCTCACTTACAAACGCGTGCCTGACAAACACTTCCGTTCTACATGCAAACAAGCTAGAATGAGTATCTCTTAGGTATCTAATACAGGGGACCGAGTCCGAGATATTAGAATCTTCGTGGTATAAGTTAGAGCCCATGGACGGCCATTCTTGAGATCCGGAAAGTCTAAACCTTGTCTGTGGTATTCCGAGTAGGATCTGGGAAGGGATGGCTGTGATGAGCTTCAAACTTGCGAGTGCTGGGCATAGTGACAGACGCAAAAGGATAGTAAATCCTATTCCAGTATGATCGAGAACCGACAGATGATTAGCCATGCAGTGACAGCGCATTAGACCATTTTCACAGTGAGGATGGGATGTAGCCATTGACAACGGTGATGTCCTACATACAGCTTGCCATGGAAGGGAGTAGGAATGATTGGATGAAGATAGCAGGATAACAGAGGTTTAGGAGGAACGAAAGCATCTCTATACGCTTATCTGAAATTCTCACCAATGAATTACATAAGTATATCTATCCTAGTTTATATTATTTATATTTTTATTATCAATTCACCATAACTATTTGAATCCGCCTGACTGAGATTTACAAGGTGACCGTAGCTTGCTTCAGGCCAATAATCTCTATGGGATTGACCTTTACTCACGTAAGGTTTATTACTTGGACGACCCAGTGCACTTGCTGGTTAGTTGTACAAAGTTGTGACAAAGTGTGATTCACGTTTGAGAGCACCAAGTCTTTGGCGCCATTGTTGATGATCGCAATTTTGTGCACCACAAAACCATGCTATTTCATTGAATAAATGTGAGAAAAGATGATAAAATCCCCTAAAATCAACACAAGATAAACCACAAAATTGGGGTT
The DNA here is from genome assembly GCF_000816755.2 of Arachis ipaensis. Taxonomy (NCBI): domain Eukaryota; kingdom Viridiplantae; phylum Streptophyta; class Magnoliopsida; order Fabales; family Fabaceae; genus Arachis; species Arachis ipaensis. The sequence goes on from NC_029786.2 coordinate 61,048,015, forward strand.
TATCAGTGATCAACTTGTTTTGAGCTAGAAATGCATCCTTGGGATTCAACTTCATTAATCCTATATTTGTGTTTCTATCAGAGGCATAGAAGTATTCATTGTTGGCCACAGTCTCTATGATGTCTATGGCCTCATCAATTGTCTTCTTCTTATTGAGAGAGCCTCCTGAAGAGTGATCTAAGGCCTTCTTTGATTCTTGTGACAATTCTTCATAGAAAATGTGCAGCGGTACCCATTCGTTGAACATGTCCGGGGGGGCTCTTTCTTGTCAGCTCCTTGTATCTCTCCTATGCTTCATAGAGAGTATCTCCATCTTGCTGCCTAAATGTTTGTACCTCAGCCCTCAACCTGTTGACTCTTTGGGGAGGGTAGAATCTCGCCAAAAACTTATTCACCACCTCTTTCCAAGTTGCCAAACTTTCCTTTGGGAAGGACTCTAGCCACTTTGCTGCTTTATCCCTGAGAGAAAAGAGAAACAAAAGCAGTTTGTAGGTGTCAGGGTGAACACCATTGGCCTTCACAGTATCACATATTCTCAAGAATGTGGTTAGATATTGGTTGGGGTCTTCTTGGGTACTTCCTCCAAATGAGTAATTATTTTGAACAAAAGTGATGAGTTGCGGTTTTAACTCAAAATTATTGGCATGAATGGTTGGTTTTAGGATGCTACTTCCACAGTTTCTTGGGTTTGGGTCGATGAAAGAGCCTTAAACTCTTCTCTCCTACCCAACATGGTTACCAGCACCTTCTTTAACATGGTTATGAACTTCTTCCTCCATAATAACGTTTAGATCTTCTTCCACAGCTTCCTCTCCAACAATTCCTTTACCTCTTACTTCCCTCCTTAGTCTAAGGAAGGTCCTCTCTGGTTCACTGTCAAAAGAATCTGAGGCTCCTCCTCTTCTACCTATCATACACTCAGTAAATAAACCAGCAAATACAAGTAAAGAATTCACTCTTGTTGAAAATTATGGTTAGAGTGGTTAGTGTAATTGATCAAACAGTTAGTGGATTAGTGTGATAGAAGGTGAGTAAACAAGTAAAACAACTTAAATTGCAAAGAATAGCAGTAAACAACTCACCCTATACCCCTGATGCATCTGTATCGCTACAAATTTCCTTCGGCAAGTATACCAAATGTCGTCAAGTAAAAACTCACAGTATAGTGAGGTCGAATCCCACAGGGATTGATTGGTTGAGCAACTTTAATTAGAGGAGTGTTCTAGTTGAATTGAGTAGATTTGAATTGGGAATTGCAGAAATTAAAATGGCGAGAAACGTAAATTGCAAGAATGTAAATTGCTTGATGGTAAAAGAACTGAATGTAAATTGAAGAAGTAATTGCAGGAAATTAAACTTGCAGAAAATTAAATGGGAATGGGAGTGATTAGCATAAATCTAAATAGCAGAATATAAAGAATGGGAAGATCAGAGATGGGAGGTCCATTGGGCTCAGGAGATATTGTATTTTCCGGATCAAGTTCATTCTCATCTCCTCAATCCATGCAATTCATTGGTCTTTTGGCAATCTTAGGTGACTGAATCCCAATTCTTTGGTAATTCAATCTCTCTAAGCTTGAATAATTGCCCAATTCCTTGGTCTAATTGCTCATGGGAAGAGATGAAGTACGATCACTGATTATACCACATTTTTCCAAATCAAAGTATTGGTAGGATTATATGTCACTATATCCATCCAACCCCCAATCCAGTCCAACATGAGAAAGCATTTCTAGCATGATTTCCTCATTCCTCTTCCAAGGTTCAGAGAAAATCCAAGTATGAGCAACTTCTCTTCCAAGACAATTACTCAATTGGATGAAGATCGAAAGCTTTCAAGTAAATCAAAGAAAAAAGGAAAGAAGAAGAAGAATAAGAACTATAATTGATCCATTGAATTACAATAGAGCTCCCTAACCCAATGAATTAGGGTTTAGCTGTTCATAGCTCTGGAAATGGAGAATTGAATTGGAAATTGCATTTTCTAAACTAAACCTAAATTGCAGAAAAGTAAACTACAGAGAGTTTCAATCCTGGATCCCCAGGTGCCAATTCTTTTCTAACTCAAACTCTATGCTATTTATACACTTTCTTCATTCAGTCTTCAAGTATTTGGACTGGGCTTTGGCCTCTGTTGAAGCAATTTGAAATTGGCTTTTAGTGACATTGATGAGGGATGTTTGGCAACTAACGTTCGTGCTTGCATGGGTGCCAAATTATAGTGGAGCTGGTATCAACGTTGGTGATCAACGTTTACAGGAAAATATTGAGTCAAACATTCTTTGAAAAAGGGTTGAGCGTTGCAACTAATGTTTGAATCAACGATAGTGCACCAATGTTCGTTCATCCAGGCGTGCACGTCGCCCACGCGTACGCATCAAAACAGCATTTTGCATGTATGCGTTGCTCACGCGTTCGCGAGACTGGCTAAAATTCACGTTCACGCGTACGCGTCATCGACGTGTACGCGCGTCATCGCAAATTTTCCAACTCCAGATTTGAAATTCTTATCGCAGGTGTTGGAGGTAACATTAGTTCACCAACGTTCCCTCCAACATAATTAACCATTTTTGATTGAATCAAGAGATGCATGAACTTCTCATCCAAATACTTACTTATAGCTCAAGAAAGTGCATAAAACTATATGAAAACAAATGAAAAAAGGCTTGTGAAACTAGCCTAAGATATGTAGGCATCAACCCCCAAGACCTCCAAGGCTGGTTCATTTTCACCTTGTGGCCGAAAATAGGAAGAGAGAAAAAGAGAGAAAAGTTCTTAGTTCCAAATCTTCAAATCTTGATTTCTGTTGAACTAAAACTCAAATCAAAATTCCAATCCAACCAAAATGATCCTATCTTCTTTCTCTACATAACCATATGACTTATCAAGGCTGGAATCAAGGTGATTTGGCTGCACCATCTCCCTTTTGCTTCGGTTTCAAGGAAACATGCTTAAACAAGTATTTTCTTGATGTTCTTCCTTAGGAATCATGCTTAACTTGACTTGTGAGCCAAGAAACGTTAATTTCCAGCAAGTTTCAGGTGAGAAATCCCTTCCTAACATGCTGAGTGAGATTCGGTCAGATTAGGGTTTGTGGATTTAAAGTTGTTCTTGATGTGATTTAGGAGGAAAAAGTGCTTAAGGACCACCTGAGAGTATAACCGAATTTGGAGCAGCAAAACCAGGTAGAGTTTGATGAAATTAATCTTTATTTATTGTGCTTGAGTTGTGTGATTATGATATGGTTTGGCTGTGCTTGAAATTAATGGTTTATATGAGTGATTCTTGTTGAAGTTTTGATGAAAATTTGATGAAATTTGATTAAATTCAAACTATGAATTTGTGTTCTTGAGTGCAGCTGGAAACCGAAACCCTAAGCCTTAAATTAGGGTTCAATTTGTGTTGAAATCATGTGAAAAAGATGGGGTTTTAATGGCTGGCAATTTATTATGAATTATGGTAAAAATCGGTTACTGAAAAGATTGAAAAACGGGTAAAAACAGAGAAAGAATCTGAAGAATTTATGAAGTACATGAAGAAAACCTTGAATGTGATGAAGAACATTGAAGAACAGGCGTTAGATCTTAGAAAGGGCAAGGAAGTAAAATTTTTGGTGTTTGGGGGGGTTGTTTTGTAATTTCTGAATGTTAGGGTGGTTAAAGTAGAAATATTAAAAGTTACGGGTTGTAAAAAGTGAATTTATATAACTTTTAGGATAAGAAAAGGTAAATCTCGAAAATGTATTAATAAAATAATAAATAATAGTAAAATATTAAATAATAATATTTAATTAAAAATAATATTTTATTAAAATAATAAAATAATGCGGAAAAGGTAGTTTTTCGTAAAAGCTTTAGAAAGACAACTTTAAGCATAGAATCTCATAATTACCTTCATAAAACACTTAGGGAGTGGTAATAATATATTAGTGAGGCAAAGATAAAGAAAAGATAAAAAGTTGAAGAAAAGATAAAAATAAAGGAAAAACTCTGTAAAGTTTTAACAATGGAAACAAACAGAGATTAGTGAACGAACTTGGAGCAACATAGTTAGTTCTTGAGTTGCGTCTAGGGCTAGGTATAATATGAAAAGTTAAACTGTTTCAGTATAGACTTAATGAACCTATACTTGGGATAGGCTAACTATCATACCAAAATTTACATAAGCTTTAAATGCATACGTTAAACAGAGAAATCATAGCAGAGTAAAGAGACACAGAGAAAAGATAATAAGAGCAGAGGACCTATTGAAAAGTTATTTGGTGCTAGAGACAGCCCAAGAGATGTTTTTTATTCGTTTGTTACATTAAGGCAACTCCAGAAATATTTATATGTTCATCTACTGCTGATAAACCACTATTTTATGATTTATCTTGTGCTCAATTAAGTGATTTTTATCAATTCTTCACCCACTTATTCATATAATTTACATGATTTTACAATTCCTTCCTTATTATGTGATATACGTGAAAACATGTTTCCTAAGCCTTAAAAATGTTAATTTTTAATTATCCTTTATTACCATTCGATGTCGTGATCTGTGTGTTGAGTATTTTTAGGCTTTATAGGACAGGAATGGCTTAGAGGACAGAAAGGAAACATGCAAAAATGGAAGGAACGCACAAAATGGAGTTTTGAAGAAAATGGTAGTGACGCGTACGCGTGACAAGGAAAATCTCCATATGACGCGCAAGCGTGACTCACGCGCACGCGTGACAGACGCCACGTGCAGAAAGTTGCAGAAGTCACCCCCAGCGATTTCTGGGCCACTTTTTCGGCCCAAATCCAAGCCTAGAAACACATAATAGAGGCTGGAGAATGAGGGAATCAAATCATTCATCAATCATTCAGACATTGGGAAGTTTTAGATGTAGTTTTTCTAGAGAGAGAGGCTCTCTCCTCTCTCTTAGGTTTTAGGATTAGGATTTCTTCGTTTTCTCAATTCCAGGTTCAATGTTCCTTAATTTAGTTTCTTTTCTACTTTTAATTGTCTCAGCATTCTAGTTTATCTATTTCCCTTTATTGATTACTTTATGTTACAATTTGGTTTATGAATTCTTATGTCTAATTTGATTTTCTATTTAATATAATTTGAGGTATTTCAGATTTAAGATTGCTTTCTTTTATTTATGGTATTGATGCTTTCAATTTAAGGCATTTTTATTCGAATAAATTTTCTCCCCTTTGCTTTGGTTGAGTAATTGGTGACACTTGATGTGCGGAAAACGATCCGACACAAAACTCACCGGCAAGTGCACCGGGTCGCATCAAGTAATAAAACTCACGGGAGTGAGGTCGATCCCACAAGGATTGAAGGATTGAGCAACTTTAGTTTAGTGATTGAATTAGTCAAGCAAACAAGTGTTGATTGTGTGAAATTGTGTTGACAGGAATTAAATTGCATAGAATGTAAAGGGGAGTGGGTGATTTGCAGGAAATTAAAGGGAGTAAAACGAAAAAGAGTTGAATCTTAAAGTGCAAGGAATGTAAATTGCAGAAACTTAAAGTGCAAGAAATATAAATGACTTGAAAAATAAAAGGGGAATGGGAATTGGATCTGCAGGAAATAAACAGGGAAAAGCAAAACTTAACAGAATGAAGAGTAGTTGATGTAATTAGTTGAACCGGATCTCAAAACTAAAAGAAAAATAAACTTGGTGTAGTAATTAAACAAGGAAATTAAAATGGAAACCAATAGATCTCAGGACCCAAGAGACTAGATAACTAAGTCTAGATCTCAATGCCTTCTTAGATCCAAATTTAGAGAGCAAATGCCAAATTAAAGAAGAGAGCAATGTAGAAATGTAAATCCAAATTCAATTTCCAGAAGTTGCAGTAAGAAAAACAAAGAGATCTCAAGGTGAGATTGAGACAGAATTTCCTCAATTCTTCAACACCCAAGACTCAAGACGAGTGTAGATGAAATTTTAAAATAAGAAAACTAAGAGGAAGAGAATTCAATTCTCCTTTCCCAAGACTCAGAATCTCCAAATAGCTCAAAACCCAAAAGCTCTCTACTATGAATACTATGAAAATTCTTAAAGAAAACTCTAAAAAGAAAAACTCCTTTAAAACTTCAAATCCTAAGCTATTTATACACTTTCTTCAAATGATCATTAAGTCTTGAATTGGGCCTTTAGTCTTGATGGAATTGGGTTGATAACAGCCTCCGTTGATTGTTCTTGGTGTTGGGAAGAAATCCATTTGTGAACCGGGCCATGAACCATTCACGTTTGAGTCAACGTTTGAGGCAAACGTTGACTCAAACGTCCCTTGTGTGAGGCATTATGCAGATAGCCCATTTGCTGTCATCCATGTTTGAGCCAACGTTTGAGGTCAAACGTGAGCTCAAACGTGGTTCTTCCCAGGGTCCCTTTTTGGCCAACGTTTGGCCCAACGTTTGAGGCAAACGTAGCTCATCTAACCCATCAATCAATGGTGCTCTTCCATGCTCTTTCTTGCCAAAATGTAGCCAACGTTTGACCTCACGTTTGAGGCAAACGTTGGCTCAAACGTTGCCGTGCCCAGGAGTGCCCTTTTTTATTCTTTTTGGCGCCAACGTTTGACCTCACGTTTGAGGCAAACGTTAGCGTAAACGTTGCCTTCCCCAGCTTCTTCTTCAGCCAACGTTTGCCTCAACGTTTGAGGCAAACGTTGGCGCAAATGTTGGCTCTTCTCCAGGGTGCTCTTCATCTACTTCTCACGTTTGAGTTAACGTTTGAGGCAAACGTTAGCTCAAACGTTGATCCCTCTTTTCAAGCCCATTCTTGCAACCTTCTTCCAAGCTTTATTCCACCTATCATCAATCAACAATTGTATCAAAGCTATGCCATAATCATGAGAGTTGTTTTTCTTCTTGTCATATGAGCAATTATGGTACAAAAACTCATGAAAATGCATCAATTTATCCATGGTTGATTGAATCAAAGGAAACATGAAATTCAACCCAAATGACTTACTTATGGCTTAAGAAAGTTCATAAAACTAAATGAAAACAAAGGAAAAAGACTAGTGAAACTAGGCTAAGATGACTTGTCATCACAACACCAAACTTAAAACTTGCTTGTCCCCAAGCAAGAACAGAATTATTAAGAAGAAAGAATGAAAACAAAAGAGAATGTTCATGTTAGCAGAGTATTATTGGTAACTCATGGGGTTTTATGCAGATATGTAACTACTCACTTTTTATTGACAAGTAGGCCTAGAAAGTTTCCTCTAAGCATCAAGCAACACACTACTATGACCTCTCATTATTCCTTTGTCCTTGTTTACTGAATTTTTTCTTTATAAACTTTAGTTCAATGTCATGTGTAACAAGCTCTTTTCTTTATTTATGCTTGACACATTATTCACTTTAGACACTTGGCTCACATGCCTTCTTAGAACATTGATGCCCAGCACCTCTTTGGGTTACTAAATGTCTTGTAGCCAGGTTGCTCTTGATAGTGGACTTTCGGTTGATAATCCCGGGTTAGTTACCCCAAGTTACCAAGTGTTAATGCACTCCAAAGAACTTAATAATCCAAGCAGATCCTAGTACAAAGACACCACAGGCATATATTCTAAGGTTCAAGCTATTGGTGTCTAGCTTTGTTTCTTTTTATTTTTCTTTTGTTCTGTTGCCACTCTTTGGCTATTTCTTTTCTCTTTTTGTTTTTCTTTTTAACTAAGGACTTATTATTTTATTGAGATTCATAGACAGTGAACTACTTTCTTCTTAAAAAGAGAACAGTCTATTCCTTTTATTCACTAATAGTGAGTTGCCACACAATCACACATACATGCCACCACTTACTATTATTTGACTTCTAGCTAGCAATGAACCATCTTTTTTTATGTTTCAAACATTTCTTTTATTGAATTGAAAAGACTTAGGGGACAAAGCATGCATTAGTTAAGTGAAAGTAAATACACTAGTACACTTAGACTAGCATTCTTATTGACAATAATATTCAAGATGCATAACTACTGAACTAACAGTTACTGCTAAGATGGGCATATTCAAACTTCAAATTTAGAAAGATTGCATGCTGATGGAGTTAAGTGACAATACAACCTTTTGGTGGCTTCTTCTTCTTACTCTCAACTGATGGTGTGAAGCCCTCTCCGAGAAAGTGTTTGAATCCCTGCAGAGTTAATGGAAGTTGCTTGTTTCTCAAGCCCTTAGATAACTAGTTAGTGTGCGGGACCTTCTTGTAGGCTTTTTGAACTTACTTTGGTGTGTGAACACCAAACTTAGTCCCTTGCCACTACCTTTGATGCATCGAGTTGATCATATGTGAATTCCTAGTGTCTTAGCTAAAAGTAATAAAACTACAAAGTAGAAGCAGACAATGATTAAATGATTCATCTGATTGCTTGGAGCTAGCAACCCTTTATGCAGAAGGTGAGAATATGTTTTTAAATTAGATTTTTGGTGGAACACCAAACTTAAAATCCTTCATTCTCCTTTAAATTGTTTTGGTGTGTGACACCAAACTTAGCTCCTTGCACTGCAGGTGAAATCACTTAATCTTTTTATTGAACTAGCATTGAAAGAAAAGGACTACCTCAGGTTGGGTTGCCTCCCAACAAGCGCTCTTTTAATGTCACTAGCTTGACATTCTTCATTTTTGCTTCAAGGACGTTGTAAGCTCTGAACCTCTTTTTCCTTGTCCCAATGTCCTCCTAAGTACAGCTTTGCTCTGTGACCATTTGCTATGAATTGACTCTTTGTTGCTTCATCTAGCAATTCAATACTCCCATAAGGGAAAACCTTGGTTACCAAATATGGACCAGTCCACTTAGATTTAAGCTTGCCAGGGAATATCTTGAGCCGTGAGTTGTACAAAAGTACTTGCTGCCCTGGTTTGAATTCTTTCTTCATGATCTTCTTGTCATGTCACCTCTTGGCTTTTTCCTTGTATATCTTGGCACTTTCATAGGCTTCTAGCCTAAATTCATCCAGCTCATTTAGCTGCAACAATCTTTTCTCACCTGCTGCTTCAGAGTCAAGGTTTAGGAGTTTAGTAGCCCAAAAAGCTTTGTGTTCCAGCTCCACAGGGAGGTGACATGATTTGCCATATAATAGCTGAAAGGGTGACTTCCCAATGGGAGTTTTGAAGGCTGTCCTGTATGCCCAGAGTGCATCCTCTAGCTTCCGAGCCCAATCTTTTCTTGAACTTCCTACTGTCTTTTCCAAAATCTTCTTCAATTCCCGATTTGCCAATTTAGCCTGTCCATTGGTCTGGGGGTGATATGGCGTGGCTACTTTATGAATCACTCCATATTTATGGAGGAGTTTCTCCATCTGTTTGTTGCAAAAATGGCTTCCACCGTCACTCACAAGACCCTTGGGAACCCCATATCTAGTGAAAATATGCTTCTTAAGGAATTGAAGGACAATTTGTGCATCACAGGTGGTTATGGCTATGGCTTCCACCCACTTTGAGACGTATTCTACTGCCACTAAAATATATCTGAAAGAATAGGAAGGGGGGAAAGGTCCCATGAAGTCAATACCCCATAAATCAAATAATTCCACTTCCAGAATGAAGTTTTGAGGCATCTCATTCCTTCTTGTCAAGCCTCCTGTTCTCTGGCATTCGTTGCATTGGTGAATAAATTCTCTAGCATCTTTGAAGATAGTTGGCCAATAGAACCCACTCTGTAGTATCTTTGCAGCTGTTCTTTTTGGGCCAAAATGTCCACCATAGGCTGAGCCATGACAATGCCACAGTATATCTCTTATTTCACTCTCAGGGACACATCTCCTAATTACTCAATCAGAGCATCTCTTGAACAGGAAAGGTTCATCCCACAAGAACTTCCTTGCTTCATTGATTAACTTCTTCACTTGTTGCTTAGATAATTCTTGAGGTATCTTCCTCCCTACTTTGTAGTTTGCTTTGTCAGCAAACCAAGGTGCTTGTTGAATCTGCAGCAAATGTTCATCTGGGAAGCTTTCATTCACAGGCTGTGAGGCTTCTTGGATCGTTTCTTGTGGTAGTCTTGATAAATGATCAGCAACTTGGTTTTCAATGCTCTTCCTGTCCTTTATTTCAATATCAAATTCTTGTAAGAGTAATATCCACCTGATAAGTCTTGGCTTAGCATCCTGTTTTGACATTAAATACTTAATGGCAGCATGATCAGTATAAACCACAATTTTGGATCCTATCAAGTATGATCTAAACTTATCAAATGCATAAACTACAGCTAACAATTCCTTCTCTGTTGTGGTGTAATTTTTTTGAGCTTCATTCAATACTTTACTTGCATAATATATGACGTGATGCAAGTTTCCCTTCTTTTGTCCAAGCACAGCACCAATTGCAATGTCACTTGCATCATACATGAGTTCAAAAGGTAGTTCCCAATCTGGGGTGTGATGATTGGTGCTGTTGTGAGTCTGTTTTTTAAAGTTTCAAAGGCATGCAGGCAATTTTCATCAAAAACAAAAGGAGTATCAATCATAAGCAGATTACTCAAAGGTTTAGCTATTTTAGAGAAATCCTTGATAAACCTTCTATAAAATCCTGCATGCCCCAAGAAACTTCTAACAGATTTCACATTAGTTGGTGGCGGGAGCTTCTCTATGATTTCCACTTTTGCCTTGTCAACTTCTATCCCTTTTCTTGAAACTTTGTGACCAAGAACAATCCCTTCGAGCACCATGAAATGGCATTTCTCCCAGTTCAAAACCAAATTAGTTTCTTGGCACCGTTTCAAGACAAGAGTTAGATGTTTCAGGCAAGCATTGAAATTATCACCAAAAACAGAGAAGTCGTCCATGAAGACCTCTAGAAACTTTTCGACCATATCAGAGAAGATGGAGAGCATACACCTTTGAAATGTGGCTGGGGCGTTACAAAGCCCAAAGGGCATCCTCCTGTATGCAAAGACTCCAAATGGACATGTAAAGGCAGTCTTCTCTTGATCCTTGGGGTCCACCACGATTTGATTATACCTAGAATATCCGTCCAAAAAGCAATAATAGGCATGGCCGGCCAATCTTTCTAGCATCTGATCAATGAATGGGAGAGGAAAATAATCTTTCCTGGTGGCATCATTCAATCTTCTATAGTCTATGCACATCCTCCACCCCGTCACCGTTCTAGTAGGGATTAACTCATTCTTCTCATTGGTGATGACCGTCATTCCTCCTTTCTTTGGTACTACTTGGACCGGACTTACCCATGAGCTGTCAGATATTGGGAAGATTATCCCTGCATTCCACAACTTCATTACTTCCTTCTGGATAACTTCTTTCATCGTGGGATTTAGCCTTCTTTGAGGTTGAACTACTGGCTTGGAGTTATCTTCCAAGAGGATCTTATGCATACATACTGCAGGGCTGATGCCTTTCAGGTCGTCAATAGTCCATCCTAAAGCATCTTTGTGAGCTTTGAGTACATCAAGAAGTTATCCTTCTTCTTTTTTTGTTAATGACGAATTAATGATCACTGGGAAATTCTCTGATGGACCCAGGAATGCATATTTGAGATGGGTGGGTAATGGCTTCAGTTCTTGTTTTCGTACTTCTTCCTTCTTGTCTTGTTTTTCCTCTTGCTCAATAGACATCTCGGCTACTTGTTCCTCTGTTGTCTCTTGATTTTCTTCTTACTCTTGAGGATTATCTTCCAACATTTCTTCCACCAAACTCTCTATCATATCCACTCTCATGTAATCCTCTTGCTCAGGAATTTGGGCTTCCTCAGCAGTTTTCATCAGTTGTAATGAACCTCCAGCAGAGTGATCTAATGCCTCTTGAGATTTCAATGTGAGGCCTTCATAGAAATTCTGCAGCACATCCCATTCATTGAACATCTCCGGATGACACTTTCTGATTAAGGCTTTGTACCTCTCCCATGCTTCATACAAGGATTCGACATCTAATTGTGTGAAAATCTGCACCTCAGTTTTCAGCCTGATGATCCTTTGGGATGGGTAGAATTTGGCTAGAAATTTAGTCACAAAATCATCCCAACTAGTGATACTTCCTTGGGGAAAAATTTCATGCCATTGTGCAGCCTTGTCCCTTAATGAGAACGGGAACAACAGAAGCTTGTAAGTTTCAAGATTCACGCCATTGGATTTGACAGTGTCACAAATCCTTTAAAAGGTAGATAAATGCTGGTTGGGATCTTCCAATGGGCTGCCTCCATAGGAACAATTGTTCTGGACAAGTGTAATGAGTTGTGGTTTTAGCTCAAAATTGTTTGCATTGACACTAGGAGTTAAGATGCTGCTTCCACAGTGTCTGGGATTTACAAAAGTGTAGGAGGCCAACACTCTCCTCTGTGGTGGATTGGGATTAGATGGATCTCCTTCCATCTCGTGGTATTCTTCCTCAGATTCTTCCTCTCCAACAATACCTTTCCCTCTTTCAGCTCTTCATAATCTCCTGAGAGTCCTCTGGTCAGCTTCGGATAAGATAGGAGTAGCTCTCCCTGTACCTGACATACAAACAAAACAAGAGAAACCCACAACCAGTGATACTTCAATCTATTGCAAGAATGAAGTTTTAGTTAGCTTAAGCAAAAATTCAAACAGTTAGTAGGTTAGTCAAAATTAAAGAAAAAGTGCTTGATCTAAACTACCACCTCACTTAATCATTGTCAATCTATTCAATCCCCGGCAACGGCACCAAAAACTTGATGTGCGGAAAACGATCCGACACAAAACTCATCGGTAAGTGCACCGGGTCGCATCAAGTAATAAAACTCACGGGAGTGAGGTCGATCCCACAAGGATTGAAGGATTGAGCAACTTTAGTTTAGTGGTTGAATTAGTCAAGCAAACAAGTGTTGATTGTGTGAAATTGTGTTGACAAGAATTAAATTGCATAGAATGTAAAGGGGAGTGGGTGATTTGCAGGAAATTAAAGGGAGTAAAAAGAAAAAGAGCTGAATCTTAAAGTGCAAGGAATGTAAATTGCAGAAACTTAAAGTGCAAGAAATATAAATGACTTGAAAAATAAAAGGGGAATGGGAATTGGATCTGCAGGAATTAAACAGGGAAAAGCAAAACTTAACAGAATGAAGAGTAGTTGATGTAATTAGTTGAACCGGATCTCAAAACTAAAAGGAAAATAAACTTGGTGTAGTAATTAAACAAGGAAATTAAAATAAAAACCAATAGATCTCAGGACCCAAGAGACTAGATAACTAAGTCTAGATTTCAATGCCTTCTTAGATCCAAATTTAGAGAGCAAATGCCAAATTAAAGAAGAGAGCAATGTAGAAATGTAAATCCAAATTCAATTTCCAGAAGTTGCAGTAAGAAAAACAAAGAGATCTCAAGGTGAGATTGAGACAGAATTTCCTCAATTCTTCAACACCCAAGACTCAAGACGAGTGTAGATGAAATTTTAAAACAAGAAAACTAAGAGGAAGAGAATTCAATTCTCCTTCCCCAAGACTCAGAATCTCCAAATAGCTCAAAACCCAAAAGCTCACTACTATGAATACTATGAAAATTCTTAAAAAAACTCTAAAAAGAAAAGCTCCTTTAAAACTTCAAATCCTAAGCTATTTATACACTTTCTTCAAATGATCATTAAGCCTTAAATTGGGCCTTTAGTCTTGATGGAATTGGGTTGATAACAGCCTCCGTTGATTGTTCTTGGTGTTGGGAAGAAATCCATTTGTGAACCGGGCCATGAACCATTCACGTTTGAGTCAACGTTTGAGGCAAACGTTGACTCAAACGTCCCTTGTGTGAGGCATTATGCAGATAGCCCATTTGCTGTCATCCACGTTTGAGCCAACGTTTGAGGTCAAACGTGAGCTCAAATGTGGTTCTTCCTAGGCTCCCTTTTTGGCCAACGTTTGGCCCAATGTTTGAGGCAAACGTTGGCGCAAACGTATCTCATCTAACCCATCAATCAAGGGTGCTCTTCCATGCTCTTTCTTGCCAAAATGTAGCCAACGTTTGACCTCACGTTTGAGGCAAACGTTGGCTCAAACGTTGCCGTGCCCAGGAGTGCTCTTTTTCATTCTTTTTGGCGCCAACGTTTGACCTCACGTTTGAGGCAAACATTGGCGCAAATGTTGCCTTCCCCTGCTTCTTCTTCAGCCAACATTTGCCTCAACGTTTGAGGCAAACATTGGCGCAAACGTTGGCTCTTCTCCAGGGTGCTCTTCATCTACTTCTCACGTTTGAGTTAACGTTTGAGGCAAACGTTAGCTCAAACGTTGATCCCTCTTTTCAAGCCCATTCTTGCAACCTTCTTCCAAGCTTTATTCCACCTATCATCAATCAACAATTGTATCAAAGCTATGCCATAATCATGAGAGTTGTTCTTCTTCTTGTCATATGAGTAATTATGGTACAAAAACTCATGAAAATGCATCAATTTATCCATGGTTGATTGAATCAAAGGAAACATGAAATTCAACCCAAATGACTTACTTATGGCTTAAGAAAGTGCATAAAACTAAATGAAAACAAAGGAAAAAGACTAGTGAAACTAGGCTAAGATGACTTGTCATCAACACTTGAGTTATCAAACTCAGCTGTTGATTGAAAATTAGAATTTGCTTATTGATTTGGATCCCTCTAAAGCTAGTCTTTCAATAGGAGTTGACTAGGACTTGAGGAATCAAATTGATTAGTCCACTTGACTTTCATTTATTTAGTAAGGCTTAACTAAGTGGGAGCAATAAACAATTCTCATCACACCTGATAAGGATAACTAGGATGGGATTTCCAGTTCTTATACCTTGCAATGGTTTTCATGATAATTAATTTACTTTATTGCTAATTTATTTTCCTGTTCCCTATTTCAAAAACCCAAAAATATACCTTTTTTCATAACTAATAATAAATCATACTTCCCTGCAATTCTTTGAGAGACGACCCGAGGTTTCAATACTTCGGTTATAAATTTTATTGGGTTTGCTTTAGTGACAACCAAACGTTTGTACAAAAAGATTCTTTGCTGGTTTAGAAACTATACTTGCAACGAGAATTTATTAGTGAATTTCTTTACTAGCAAGAATCTAATCGTCAAAATGGCACCGTTGTCGGGAAATTGCAAACGTGTGCCTTATTATTGGTTATTGTAAATATCTTCTTTTTCTTGTTTATTTGTTTTTGTTTTTGTTTTAATTTTTATTAGCTACTATGAGTTCTCACCCCTTTGGCTTTAAGTTTGGTTCCAATGTTGTTGTAAGGAATGGAAGCTATAATAGGAACATGCATCAGGGTCAAAACAATCAAAGATGGAAGGAGCCACGAGGATCTGATCAACCCTTTCGGCAACAACACCTTCCAAGGTACCATGGACAACGACCATCTTACAATGCATGCCAAGACAATAGTTATGGTGGACCTTTTCGTGACAACCAACCTCAACCAGTTTACTATGGTCAAAAGCTATTCCAAGGTGCGTACCAAGATGATAGATATGGTGGACCCCCTTGTGGCTACCAACAAGCCCTACCATATGCCAATGTACCACCTCCTCAACATCGCTTTGAACCACCATACTCACAAGCCACCTACAACCATTCACCTTTATATGACCCTAGCCCCTATCCACCCCAATTCCAATCCAATTACTCCCAAGAACCACCACTTCCATATGCACCATGTCCATATCCATCGACTCAAGAATCACAGGCTCACCTCAAGGAAACAGTAGGTCAATTTCATGCAACCCTTCATTAACTGGAGCAAGCGATAAATCAATTAGCCTTCCGATGTTCGGACAGTCAAGGAACTCCCATGGCTTCATGTGGAGAATCTAATGAAGAATGTAGCTTGAAGGAGATACCAGAAACTCCGGTCAACAGTAAGGAGCATGACTTTGTACTGGAACAAGTGGAGGAAGCCCAGATTATCAAAGAAGAAGAATTGGTTGAAGACTTAGGAGATGCTGAACGTCCATGGGAATCAAGAGTTGTAGAGAATTCTGTCTACAAATTTGAAATTGATGCTATGGACGATACTGCATAATCCCTAAAGCACGTACCTTATGAAGAACTGGACGGAACAGATCAAGAAGCAAGTTTCCTTGGTAATGATGATCATGAGTCAAGCCCTCCTAGTGATGAACTTGCATATGTAATTGAATTCTTTGAGATTGAAGAACCTTCTCCAAGTGAATATGAAAAGGATGTGGAGGTAGATTTTTCTCAACCCCCAACTTATGATTTGAGTGATGGGGAAGAAATCGAAGACTTTGATCAAGACGTGGAGCTTGAAAGACCATTGGAAACACCTCTCCCAAGGCCATTACCACCCAATACAAACTTCAAGTGGGTAAAATCCTTAGCCTTTATCTTCACCTTTCCGCTTGAATATGGTTTACTTGAAACCGATGGCCAGCTTAGAGCTCTTTATGGCTTTAAGAGTAAGAGGGAGGTGGTTAGTAATAGAAATTGGCACCCAAGGTTCAATACAGTTTCACGCTTCAAATAGAAGTGCAAAGATTGGTATAGAGCTCAATTGAATGGGTCTCGGAAGATGTTTGAGCATCTCAGTGAAAATTCAGGTTGCATACCGCCCGGTTGGAACAAAGATGGTCAACAAGAGGACGGGTACAAAAGCAAGGTTTGGGATCCTGGAATTTATTCTGACAATCAACATCCCTGGAGCCTGAGCACCTGCTTTAACTTGCACGAAGGCTTTATGTGCCTAGTTTGGGATCCCGGAGGCTATTGGAATTGCAAACGTTGGTGGAGATTTTTGGATGAGTTCAAGCACAAGCCACCATAACAAGGAACTCATCAAACGTCCAACTTAAGGACTTTAACTAAAAGTGCTAGGTGGGAGACAACCCACCGTGGTATGATCGTTCCTTTTTAATTTTAATTTTATTTTGTTTTGTTTGTTTTTAGTTTTTATTTTATTTTTTCCCTAGTATCATTCATAACATCTGTATTAGCATATGCATTTTGCATTCTGCATATTCTATATATAAAAAAAAAACTCACACCATGCGTGCGCACAGGCCACGCATGGGCGTCGAATCCAAATCGGTGTCACCATCCAACGCCCAGAAAGTTGGGCTGGAATCGTGTGACTGTTGTGTGTTAGGCACAAATTGTCCTACGTGTGCGCGTCATGGATGCGTACGCGTCAATTTCATTTACACACACCACGTGTGGGCGTGAGCGACGCGCACGCGTCGCCTGAAAATATTTGCCCCCTAAATTAAAACAGAGAGTTGCGCTAAAACGACGCTGGAATCGTGCGTTTAGCACGATCCTGGTTGACACACACGCGTGCTTCACGCGTACGCGTCATCTTCATTATCCCCTGTTTGCGCGTTCGCGTCAAGGACGCTTCCGCGTCGTTTCAGTTTTACCTCATCCACGCGCACGTGTGACCCACGCGTACGTGTGGATTTAAATTCACTAGCCCCTGACGCGGAAACCCTACCCCCCCTCACCCTCCCCTCTTCGCCCCTCCCCTTCTTCTCTTCCTCTCCCTATTCCCCCTTCCCCCTTCTCACCCGTTCCCCATCGCCGACCCCAAGCCTACCACCATGCCACCATAGCGAGCACCGGAACCACCGTACCACCACCAGCGCCATATCCATATCCCTTTCCCTCTCCATTTCAATTTCTTTCGCCGCGCACACCAGGTTCCACTGCACTCTGATTTTTTTCCGTTTAAGTTAGTTAGTTTGCATATTTTAATTCTGTTTAATTTAGGTTAGATAGATATGCATGTTCGTAGTGGATTCTAGGTGGTTAGGTAGCTAGGATGTGGTTAGTAGATTTAGCTCTAATAATTGTGTCGTTCTTGCTGCTTGCTTTATCTGTTTTGCAATTTTGAAATTGCTGTGCTGTTGATGCTGCTAATATACCGTTCATCACTGTTTAATGCTTTTTTGACATTATTCCACCTAAATTGCATTTCTTGCTGCAACTTGAATTTGTTTCTTTTTCTGAATTCATGTGACTTGCTATTTGCTACTCTTTTATGTACTACTTTAATATCATATGAACTGAATTTCTGCTACTGTTTATTACCCGGGAACGTCCAATTTATAGCCGGAATGCTGCCCGATTTTTCTGCAAATTATTTCACTCAACTCCCATTCATGAATTGGCTTTGGTACTTTTTGAATTCTGAACTAATGGGTTTCAACCAAGCCAATTCATGGACGGCTAGGCTAGCATTCCTATTCCTTCTAGTTCCCTTTTTAGTTAAATCGCATTATTGATGATTTTATTCATTTTTACGCTTCTTTTATCACACAGTTTATCATCAATAATCTGCATTGTATGCTTGAATGTGAGCCTGCTTGTTCCTAAACCTTTTGCACTTCTAGGAATAACATTACCATGCCACTAATATTTTAGAAAGCATGACTAGAGAAGAGTAGAGTGATTAACCCCAAACACTGAGTGATTAGAGTGTATACACAAATCCAGTGANCTGCTATAGAAGTACCGTGACCATCTGTTTCATTTCTGTAATGGCAGATGGGTTATTTCTTGTATACAGAAGGTGTGTCGGCATACATCCCTATAGTGGCAGATGTGTTATTTCGTGCGTACAATGGACCCTGTGGTGGCAGAGGGGTTATTTCCTGTATATAGGGGTATAGCCAATAGGATAGCCATATCCGGCTAGTAATGCTGGGTTACATCGGGAGTAGGTAAAAATCGATAGATGAGCTCATTACCTGTACTAGGACTAGACATGCATCATTCTTGTCTGCACATCATTCTCTGTTGCATTCCTTTTATGTGTGTGATCTATTTCTTTATGTTTGTCTGCTTGTATGTTATATATGTGTTTTATTTTCTTGTATTCTTCTGTTCGTGTTCTATTTTATCTATTTATCTTCATCTCCTGTTTACTGCTTCGCTGTATTCTGTTATCTGTGTGCTAAACAACACCAAATTAATGAACATAACTAATAACCCTGGCCCTATTAAGAACTCCCCAGTTCTTACCCCCTTCTCTCCCTTCCTCCCCTCAGATGGAAAAGGGCGTGATATTCTATGAGTTTGAGGACCCTTACATCTACGAGGATCCGGTACACCACAGTTACTTTATTATGGGATTGGAGCCTCATATAAGACATTATGCGTTACAGAATTGAGCTTTTCAACATCCTCTGTCTAGCCTACTTTTTGACCCCGATTCTCCTTACGACTTTCCCTTATTCTGGTTACACCCTGACGCACCTGGGTATCCTTTTTCCGATGGTCCCGGACACCCTACACCAGCTCAACCCTTGGATAAGGCGGCACCTGAGCCTATCATCCCTGATGAGCCCGAGATAGCTGGAGGGTATGTACCTGTAATTCCATCAGAGTGGGACTTTCCCCCTGAGCCGATTCCTGATTTTCCATAGCATGATGAGCTGGCACTACCGGACGATGGGGTGGCTCCTACATACGCGAACCGACCTATGATCGCGAATGGTTTTGTACATAGTGACAGTAGTGCTTTTGGTGGTTCTGAGGATATAGTTGTAGCTGCTGACGACTACGAGGAAGAGGACACAAAGATAGAGATAGAACAGGATGAGGAGATGGACGAGCCTTATGACGATCTACCGAACGGCCACGTGTAGATATAGGCTGACAGCGGTATTAGCATTCTTTTGATGACACTCTAGTTTGACATTGACTTTTGGTTAGTCTCTCACTTGCGTTAGTACACCCGAGAGCTAGGAGCTATAGAGTAGTTAGGATAGCCTGGGCACCAGCTTAGCGTCATTTTGTATGGGCTAGGCCCTGGGAATGTCGTGTATATTTTAGCTACGTAGGTTGACGAGGATGTAAACTGACTTGATCTCTTGTAAACGCTACATGCTTTGTCATAGTGTATATGATGTATATTATCAGCTGTGTTCTATGTTTTCTTATGCTTCTTTTATATTCCTGTCTATGTATGTATTACCTCATCGCTCGTAAATTGGCTACATTCTAACAAGGAACAGGCTCATATATTAAATAATAGTTAATAATTAGGAAGGACAAGTTGGTAGCACTTGGCTTCTTGTATGACCATGGCATACCAGGAGTTGGGTCGTTACAATTTGGTATTAGATCAGTTCATTCCCAGTAGAGCTTGGGGACTGGACTGACTATGCTTCATTGCATACTCTGCTTGTGTTTCTCATGCTGTTAGGGTATCTTTAAGATACATTTGGCATGAATGTCTATGAGTGCTCATTTTGAGAATGTTCGTGCCTAACTATAGATATTAAGACTGATCACCTTAATGTTGATTGTTTAGTGTGGATAAGACCTCAATGACCGCGAATAGGCATAGTATAATCAAGCTCCGAATGATGAATCGATGCGAGGCACAGCTATCCTCATAGCTGTTATGATCTCCATGGCTATGGCTCTGTGTAATTTGAATGCTATAAGGAATGAACGCTTGTTTTACTTGTGAGGAATTTGGACACACAGCTAGGATCTACCCGAGAAAATTTGTTCAGAATCCAGTGCAAACTCAGCAACCAGGTTGAGTGTTTGCTATGACTGCTGATGATGCTACGCAATCAGACGCCCTGATCCAAGGTCAGTGTTATGTCAAGAATCGATCTCTAACTGTACTGTATGATTCGGGTGCATCGTATTCCTTTATTTCTCTAACTATTGCTCGTGAGTTGGGACTAGATTTCTCTGAGTTAAACTTTGATCTAATTGTCCATACACCTGTATCCCAAAATCCTTTGACTAGTTTAGTGTGCCTGCAAGTACCGTTTACTATTAGAAACATGATTTTCATACATGACCTAATCTGGTTGCCTCTATATGGTTTAAAAGTTATTCTAGGATTAGATTGATTATCAAAATATCATGTTTTCCTTGATTGCTTTGAAAGGACTGCTGTAATTCCATCTAATAGTTTACATACTAAACCATTCCTATCCCATACCTTATATCTGAATTCTGTAAGAGTTACCTTAGACGGGAGTGATTGTGAGGGGTATGTTCTGTTAGAGGCTAGCTCGAGTGATAGTGAATTAAGCATTGAACGGATCCGAGTGGTGAAGGAATTTCTTGATGTTTTCCCGGACGACGTTTCTGAGTTTCCTCTTCAACGAGAGATAGAGTTCAGCATTGATTTAGTACCTAGAACGGGACTGATTTCCATAGCACCGTACCGGATGTCACCACTGGAACTTGCAGAGTTGAAGAAGCAGTTGGATGAGCTACTTAGAAAAAAATTTATTCGTCACAGTGCATTACCTTGGGGAGCTCCAGTATTGCTGGTAAAGAAGTAGGATGGTAGAATGAGACTTTGCGTAGATATAACATGCCCCAAAAATCATGCATTCTTTGAATAGCTTAGCATTCAAATTTTGGTTTATCATGAATATTTGGTAATTTATCATGCATTCTTGCAAGTTGCCTCTTTTTGATAATTTGAATAATTTCTCTAGATTTTGATTGCATTGAATTTCTTCTTTGCTTAGCCCTACATGTCCATAATCTTGCTTAGAAATTTGATTGTTTGTTTTCACCAATTTCACAGGATACTATAGATAGATATATAGGTATAGATAGTATTTAGTATAGTTTAGTGCATTTAAGTAGTCGCATTTAATAAGTTACCTCCCCTTTACCTTCTTCCTTGATTGTGATTAGCATGAGGATATGCTATTATTTAAGTGTGGGAAAATTGATGAGTCCATATTTTCCGATATATTTTGGTTTGATTTGAGTGGATTTCATCATATAAACTCACACTTATTCATCCAAATAGCATGCTTTTGTGTTTTCTCCCTAAATTGAGCTTAATAGTGAAAACATACTATTTTGTGCTTAATTTAATCAATTTTATTCCACTTTCATTTCATTAGGTGCCTTGATGTGTTTGATGAGTAATTTTAGGTCTACAAAGTTAATATGGCTGGAAGAAGTGATGGGAAAGCATGCAAAAATGGAGAAAGCATGAAGAAATCAAGTTTTGGGAGATTCAGCTTCCGTGCGTGCGCACAGTGATGCGTGCGTACGCACATGCGCAAGTTTGGCAACGCGTACACGTGGGAGCATATTTTGCCAAACGACGTGTACGCGTGACCCACGCGTACGCGTCGCAGCCAGCACATGCCTCAGTTAATGGAAATCGCTGGGGGCGATTTCTAGGCCTCCAGAGCCCAGTTTTGGGACTCTCTAAAGCTGATTCTTCCTATATCAAGCAAGGCCTCATTTCATGTGGAGGGCTCACTTAGATAGTTTTAGAGAGTAATTAGGAATAGGAGTAGAAGTAGTGTAGCATTGCTCTCTTAGGGTTTCATTCTCAATTTCCATTGTAGCATTTTATAGCAAGCTTAATTTTGGATTTTGATCATCTTTAATTGTAAGTACTCTTCAATTCCTCTTTAATTACATTGTCTTTATTCTCATTTCCTTTGGTTCAAGTTTCTTTGTCTATAATTGGAATTTTGAGTTTCTTGAAGTTTTGATTAATGAATTTTATATCTTATGCTTTCTTTATACTTGATTGTTTGTTTATGTTTGGTTTTGTGAATAATTGGTTTTAGTTTGCTATTTTTCCTTGCAATTTTCCATGTTTTACTTTTATGCACACAAGGTGTTTGTGAAAATGCCAACCTTAGAATTTGAGTAGATTTTCACACCTTGGTTTGGGATTTGAGTTCCTAGGATACTAGAGTCATAATGTCCGACATTTAGTGGTAATTCTTCGGTAGTTAGTTGATTCTTGTTTCCATTGACGCTAGCCTTTTATCAACTAGTTTGGTAAGTTGGTTAGGAATTATGGATTAATGTCAATTGTGCTTGCTTGACTTATTCCTCGATGGTTGGGGTTGACTAGGCGAGATTGACTCATCATAATTACCATAGTTGTGGTTATGGCGATGATAGGATTCCTTGGATCCTCATTCCCAAGTCAAGGTTCTTTATTGCATTTATAGTATTTTCACTAGTTTTGACCTCATCTTCTCTTTAATTGCATTAATTACAATTTTGTTCATTCCTTAATTCTTTTATTGCTTAGTTTTTTTAATCTTTCATTTCTTGCTTGAAAACCCTCCTTTACTTCACAACCGAAAGAGTAACATTCCAATTGCATACTAGGAAGAACGACCCGAGTTGAAAGACTCTTGGTTTATATTTTGTATTGGATTTAATATTTGATCTTGAGAATTCGTTGTTGGTTTGGACTATGCTACCAACGAATTGATTATTGTTTTGATTGATTTCAAACTATACAAGAAATCTCTCATCAAAGAAGTATGGAATCATCCATAAAGTGGCCACGGCATTGATGACAAGTCATCTTATGCTAGTTTTACAAGCATTTTTCATTAGTTTCATTAGGTTTTATGCACTTTCTTGCACCATAAGTAAGTAATTGGAGTGAATTTTCATGATTATCTTGAATCAATCAAACATCATTTATTTTACACAAAATCATAGGTTTTATGCTAGAATTAATTGATTTTATAAATGATGCAAAGATCTAGTGATTTTGGTGGGACTTTGATTAGTTGTTTTGTTGCTTGTAGGTGAAGAAATGGTGGAAAGAGGAATTTTTGGCACACTTTTGAAGTTTGAGCACACTTTGGACCTTAGGCCATGCTTTAAAAAGCGTGGCCCTTGAAAATAAAGCGTGGCGCATCAAAGCTCACAAGGAGTGCTCAAGGTTGCAAACGGAGCGCCCAAGAGGAAGCACCAAATGGTACAGCACATGCCAAGGCATAGCGTTCAAAGAAGAGAACACTATGCTCACTTTCTTTCACTTTTTCGTGATACTCTTGGCAAGGAAACAAGGGAGCAAGGCCAGCGCTAAAAGGGTGCAACATAGCGCTCGAAGAGGGGAACCAATCAAGGCTGGGCGCATCAAGACATGGAAGAGTAGCGCTCAAACATTCGAGCGTAGCGCTCCTTTTTGCTCACTTTTTTGAGCTTGGAACCAAATAAGCCAAGCATGTACAAGGCAAAACAAGGAGCAAGTGTTTGGAAAAAGCAATGCTACCCTCCCTTTTGTCACCTTTTTCGTGCCTCAACCAAGGAAAGCAAAGCTCACCCAGGGAAGCAAAGGCATGTAGCGCTCAAAGAGTGAGCGGAACGTTCACTTACTGAACGCTATGGACAAGGAGGCTTGGCTCACCAAGGCTAAGTGAACGTAACGTTCACTATACCAAACGGAGTGCTCCCCTGGGAGCTGACCCATGCCTCCAACTCAATTGAACCAAGGCCAACCGGACCCATCTCTCTTCAAATCCAAAAACCAAAAGGCCCACTCCAAACTTTGAAGACCAAAATAGAAAGTGTATAAATAGGATTAAGTTTGATTTGTAGAGGACCTTTAGCTCATTTTTTAGTTTTCACTTTTGAATTTTCATTTTGAATTTGGGAATTGGGAATTGGATTTAGTTTTCTTTCTGTTTTCATTTTCTTTTCTTCTGCAACTTCTACTGTCTATTCTTGGATTTTGAATTGAGATTGAAGAGCTCCATTGATTCAAATTCTGAGAATCATCTCTTGCTTTTCTTCTCAATTGATCTTAGGATTGGATCTTAATCTTCTATTCTATTTTCATCTTCATTTTCTTCTGCAATTTCTTTCTGCTTGATCAAGGGAGTAATTGAGGATCTAGATCTGTTTTTTGATCTCAGTGCTCTCCTTCGATCTTCAGTTTCTCTTTTAGAATTTCACAATTGAATCAAGTTCTTGCTGTTTTGTTTCTTGAAGCAATTTTACATTTCTGTTCTTGCTACTGAGATCCAGATCTGAATTCTAAATTCTTGCATCTCAGAGCTTTCTGATTTACTTTAGTTTGCAATTTCTTGTTCAATTACAAATCCTAGCACCCAAATCCCTTTACTCTTAATGCAATTTACATTTCCCAACAATCTAGATTCAGCGATTTACATTTCTTGCTCTTTAAGTTTCTGCAATTTATTTTTCTTGCAATTTAAGTTTCAACTCTTTTACTTTCTTGCACTTTAAGTTACTACAATTTACTTCTTCTGCACTTTATTCTTCTGCTCAATTTACCTTCTGCACCTTTATTTACTTGCAATTTAGCTTATGTGAATCAAAATCACTCAATTCATCAAATATTCGCTTAACTAAATTCATCACCTAACTAAAATTGCTCAATCCATCAATCCCTGTGGGATCGACCTCACTCTTGTGAGTTTTTACTACTTGATGCGACCCGGTACACTTACCGGTGAGTTTTGTGTGGAAATCTAATATTCACTCATGAGGCATACCACCCACAAACGAACGGCCAAGCCGAAGTCTCCAATTGGGAAATCAAGCGCATATTAGAAAAGATTGTGAAGCCTCACAGGAAGGATTGGAGTTCTAAGCTCGGTGATGCACTTTGGGCCTACCGGACGGCTTACAAGATGCCGATTGGTATGAGCCCATTCCGGTTGGTTTATGGGAAGGCTTGCCATCTTCCGGTGGAGATAGAGCATAAAGCGTATTCGGCCGTAAAAGAATACAACACTGGATTTGGGGTTGGAGTCAAAAGGAAGTTACAGTTGGTGGAGCTTGAGAACCTTCGATTGGAAGCCTATGAAAATTCAAGGCTTTACAAGGAGAAGATGAAAGTGGTGCATGATAGAAATATCCGAAGAAGAGAGTTTTGGGCTGGAGAGCTAGTTCTTCTTTATAATTCTTGGTTGAGATTGATGCCCGGAAAGTTGAGATCAAGGTGGGAAGGTCCTTATAGAGTGGAGAAAAAGGAACCATATGGGGTCTACCACCTACGCCATCCTTCAAGCCCCAATATATTCAAGGTTAATGGTCATCGTCTAAAGCTATATCATGGAGAAAATAAAAGCAACAAAAAAGTTGAGGTGTTCCTCCTTGAGGACACACCCGAAGGCGAAGAGATATGAGCTCATGACCGTCCAACTTAAGGACGTTAAAGAAAAGTGCTAGGTGGGAGACACCCCACCATGGTACGATCTATCTCTGTATATAGTTTCTTGCATATAGATATTTTGAATCTTTATGAATTTTGTGATTGCTTGATTTGTAAGTTTGTTCATAGCAGGGTTGATTTTGCTTGATTTTTGTTAACATTGCTCATGAGGAGTTCATTGATAATGGTTTGATTGAATTGAGATGTTGAAGAAATGCTTAAGATTGAGTGTACATGAGATTTTTGATGTTTTTGACCCCCTTTAGCATGCATTACTACCAATTTGTGCTATAATTGCCCCTCCTCATGTGCATGATAAAAAAAAGGGGCATCAACACACAAGAGTGCTGTACGCGTACGCGTGGATGCATTTTCGCAGCTCCTAGTACTAAAACCAGAGAGTTGTGTCTCCTGTGTGCCTGATTTGTGCCTAAGGCACAATGGCACCCCACGCATAAGTGTGGGTGATGCTTACGCGTCCTTTTGCAATTTCGCACACCCAGGCATAAGCGTGGGCGTGTCGTTGCGAATTTTGGCCACTCTGGTACAAAACCCAGAGAGTTATGCCCCTTTTATGCCCATTTTGTGCCAGGCGACCTACGCGTAAGCGTGAGCGACGCGTACGCGTTGTTTGCCAAAGTCCCAATCCATGCGTGTGTGTGATAGACGCGTATGCGTCGATTGTGCTGCATGCCACTCCTGGTAAAAAACCAGAGAGTTGGGCCTGTTTTGTGCCAACTCTGTGCCCAAGGCACAGCTCTACCAACGCATCCGCGTCACTTGATGCGTACGCGTCCCCTCTCTTTTTTGAAACACACACGTACGCGTGGGAGACGCTTACGCATCACCTCCCTTCTCCATCTCTCCATGCGTACTCGTGGAGCACACGCACGCGTCACATCCCCGACGCATCTGATGCACTACGCGCTCCCTGTTCTGCTTTGCTTTCTTTTTAAATTTTCCCCCATCACATCATTCTTCCATTTCTTCTTCTTCCTTCTCCCATCACCCTACCACATTTGTCTCCGGCCATTCCACCGACGACCACTCCGCCGGCAACCACCACCTCCGACGGTCCCACACTTTATCTCTCCTATCTTTCCTTTCCCTCTCTTTTCTAATTTTCCACCTACACTCCACCTTAGCTTCTTTTTCAAGGTTCTACTCCTACTCCTTCTCTTTTGTCTTCTCTTAAATTTTTCTCTTACTAGTTGCATTTGATTACTCTCCTGCTTTTCTCCTTAGTTGCAATTTGTTAATTGATTCTTGCTTGTTTGCCTTCTTTCATTTCATATTTTTCATCGGTGTTGAAATTTGAGTTTTCTCTTATTTTGATGGATCCTTTTTATATTTCTTGATTTCTTTGTGACTTTGTGGTGGTGTTGTTGTTTGGTATTCCCTTTGGGGTTCTACATGTTTGAATTTTCCTACTTGCTCATTGTTTGCATATTGCACACCAAGTGTTTGTTGAAATGTACCTACAGCATTTTAGCTCAATTTTGACTTTGTGCCCCCAATTTGGTGCTTCTTCTTCATTCATTTGCT
This sequence comes from Arachis ipaensis, assembly GCF_000816755.2. Lineage (NCBI taxonomy): Eukaryota > Viridiplantae > Streptophyta > Magnoliopsida > Fabales > Fabaceae > Arachis > Arachis ipaensis. Next base: position 61,075,380 of record NC_029786.2, read on the forward strand.
CTCTTCAAGTGCATTGAGCCTATTTTACTTCATGTTTGCCTTTCTTATACTCATTACCCATGACTTGCTTCTTCATTATTATTGATGCTTGAGTTTATCCTTCTCATGCCTTATTGCAAGCCTCACTCACTCTTGCATCCCATGCTAAGTGTTATGACCCATGATTTTATTATTGTCTTGTTCACATGTTACAGCTGTCATGTCTTCAAGATGAACTATTCTTTTTGGGCACTACTTTTCACTTGTATGTTACCTTCCAAGTGTTGATTAATTGGGTTTTCATGTCTCCCATTTCCCTTCCTCTTTCAGGATGGCCACTCGAAAAGGCAAGGAGGCATCGAAGAAACCAGCCACAAAAACGGCACCCCAGAAATCAACCTCCAAGGCGCGCCCTACACTAGGAGCTAAGCCCCTTTCTAAGAAAGCGAAGCCAATTGTTCATATTGATGAACAAGCGAAGGGCAATATGGCAAGGGACCCCACAAGGTATCCCAACCACTTCTGTGAGCTCATGTTCCCTACCATGGTTGAGAGGAACTACCATTCCGAGCATCTACTCGCCCGAACGGACCGTATTGCTCCGTATGTGTTGCCCCGTATTAAGTGGCGGCAATGGGATTTCTACTGCGGAAACCACAGGAGGCCAACCTTTCTTGGGTGGTACAGTTCTACTCCGACTACCACTCCTCTTCTCTTCAGTTGGTTTATGTGCACCGAAAGCAAGATCCAGTTTCAGAGGAGGCTATTCAGTGAGTGCTTAATGTTTTACCAGTACCAATGGAAACGGATGTCTACCAAGAGGTCTTATGGCAGCGGGATGAGTTTGGGTTCGATTGAAACTCGATCCTTCGAGTCATTGCTGAACCCGAGAATCATTGGACCCAAGGGAGACTTAGGATGTGGCCTAAAAGCCTTGATGCACGTGCGCTTACAGTGGAGGCCCGGGCATGGGCCCAGATATTATCCCATTACGTGCTTCTGAGCACTCATAAGTCATCCATCACGGCGGACCTTGCCCTCCTTGTTTGGTGCGTACTCACGGAGAGGCCGATCAACATTCCTCTCCTCATCCGACAAGCGATGGGTCGAGTCCATGCCAAGGATAACCTACCATTTCCCGCTCTGGTATCGGATTTGGTTGCTGCTGCTGGTGTCCCTTGCGAGGCCAAGGACATGATGGCTATGATTCCGGCAAGGGTGATATTGTCCCGAGCGGGAAATATCTTCAACCTTCCATGGACACCACAAGCCTTGACATAGTTCCCCCGTCCACCATTCCTACCACTTCCTCCGCACCACCAAAGTCAACCCATTAATTGTTTGTAGAGCTTAATGAGAAGATAGATCAATATGAGAGGCATAACAAACGCTGATTCGCTTACATGAAGAAGTTTTGGGGTTGTGTCAACCCGCCTACGAAAGAGCCGGTCATATCCTCATCTGCCTCGGACTATAGTAAAGCAAGCACTCAAGGCTCGGATGATGGAGATAGCGATCTCGATCCCCTTTGTGTATCACCAATGGCACGGAGGACCATGCAATCTTTTAAGTGTGGGGAGGTCGGTCACCGACTTCCGTAGGTAACTTTTCTTTTCAACACTCATGATTTTTATCTTTTCTTTCGTTAATTAGGATAGATTGCTTGGTTAGTAGTTTTTGTATTTGAACATTTTGTGCATGTTAGGACTACTTGGTTAGGATAATAACTTATTTTCCAAGAAATCATCTTTAGGGCACCCTACCAATTTGAAAATTTTTGTGTTAATCTTGCTTGAAGAATGTATTTTGGAACATGGTTATTAAGCTAAAGAACATAAGCACGTGAGACTTGAGCCTAATTGTGAGGTTACATGTTATAACCATTTATTTTCATTCTTGTGTGCATTGTTCTCTTTCTATGATTGTGATCTTTGATTTGTTCGATTCTTTATTTTCATTCTTGTGTGTATTGTTCTCTTTCTATAATTGTGATCTTTGATTTGTTCGATTCTTATGTCCATTTATTTTCATTTAGCTCACGTACCCAAATGGCCTACCTTTCATCAACCATTGTTAGCCAACCTTGAGCCTATGATAAACCCCTTTGTTCTTAATATTAGCATATTACAAGCCTTTAAGCGGAAAACAATAAATGTCCTTAATTTGAATCTTTGATTAGCTTAGGCTAGTGAGTGTGTGTCATTCAAGTGTGGGGAATGGTGCGCAGAAATTGTGATTACACTTTAATTATGTAAAATTCATCGCTCTTTCTTTCCCTGGTAATGGCGCCAAAAACATGATGCCTATACCATAGTTCACAACTTCGCACAACTAACCAGCAAGTGCACTGGGTCGTCCAAGTAATACCTTACGTGAGTAAGGGTCGAATCCCACGGAGATTGTTGGTATGAAGCAAGCTATGGTCACCTTGTAAATCTCAGTCAGACGAATATAAAATAGTAATGGGGTTTTCGAATTTAAATAATAAAATAGGGATAGAAATACTTATGTAAATCATTGGTGAGAATTTCAGATAAGCGAATAGAGATGCTTTCATTCCTCT
>NC_029786.2:61079147-61080417 GCF_000816755.2 Arachis ipaensis
TTCCACCCTTAGTTGTCCCATGTTGGAACTTAATTCTCCTAGGGAGTTGTTGATTTACTCCCAAAAATTCTGTGGAGGAAATTGTATCCCCTGAGATATCTCAGGGATTTCTTGATGATGAGCTTCTTCATGTGCCTGTTGAGATCCATGAATGTGCTCTCTTGCTTGCTCCATCTTTTTCTTAGTGATAGGCTTTAGAGATGAATCTTTCCATCTCCCATGGCTCAGAGGTGAAAGCACTTGCCTTCCCTTTCCTCTTTGAGGTTTCTCTGGCCTTAGGTGCCATTAATGGTAATGGAAAAACAAAAAGCTTATGCTTTTACCACACCAAACTTAGAATATTGCTCGCCCTCGAGCAAAAGAAGAAATAATAGAAGAAGAAGAAGAAGAAGATATGGAGGAGATGGAGGGATGTGTGTATGGATGTGAGTGGTGAATGGAAAACAGAAGGGATGACCATGAATGGAGAGAGAGAGGGTGAGGTGGGTGGGGATCCTGTGGGATTCACAGATCCTGAGATGATCCTGTGGTGTCCACAGATCTTGAGGTGATCCTGTGGTATCCACAGATCCGGAGGTGTCAAGGATTTACATCCCTGCACCCATTAGGCATGTAAAATTCCCTTGCACACAACTCTGGGCGTTCAGCGCCAGGTTGGTGCCCATTTTGGGCGTTCAACGCCCATTTGTTGGCCATTTCTGGCGTTGAACGCCAGAACCATGCCTGTTCTGGGCGTTCAGCGCCCAAACACTGCCCATTTTGGGCGTTCAGCGCCAGAACCATGCTCTGTTCTGGCGTTGAACGCCAGACAGATGCTCCTCCAGGGTGTGATTTTTCTTCTGCTATTTTTGATTCCGTTTTTAATTTTTTTTGTTTATTTTGTGACTCCGCATGATCATGAACCTATAAAGACATATAACTAAGAAAAATATAGTTAGATAAATAAAAATTGGGTTGCCTCCCAACAAGCGCTTCTTTAATGTCAATAACTTGACAGTGGGCTCTCATGGAGCCTCACAGATGTTCAGAGCATGGTTGAAACTCCCCAACACCAAACTTAGAGTTTGGATATAGGAGTTCAACACCAAACTTAGAGTTTGGCTGTGGCCTCCCAACACCAAACTTAGAGTTTGACTGTGGGGGCTTTGTTTGACTCTGCTTTGAGAGAAGCTTCTTCTGCTTCCTCTCAATGGATGCAGAGAGAGATCCTTGAGTTGTAAACACAAGGTTGTCCTCATTCAATTGAAGGATCAATTCTCCTCTGTCCACA
>NC_029786.2:61081178-61082502 GCF_000816755.2 Arachis ipaensis
TTGGATGATTTCTCCATGATGAGTTATAGGTGTTTCCATAAGGTTCACCTAAGTAATTCACCTCTGCTATTGTAGGGTTCTTAGGATCATAAGCTTCTTCTTCAGGAGAAGCCTCTTGAGTACTGTTGGATGCAGCTTGCATTCCATTCAGACTCTGAGAAATCATATTGACTTGCTGAGTCAATATTTTGTTCTGAGCCAATACGGCATTCAGAGTATCAACTTCAAGAACTCCCTTCTTCATAGGCGTCCCATTATTCACAAGATTCCTCTCAGAAGTGTACATNGTCGGTTCTCGATCATGCTGGAATAGGATTTACTATCCTTTTGCGTCTGTCACTACGCCCGGCAATCACGAGTTTGAAGCTTGTCACAGTCATTCAATCATTGAATCCTACTCGGAATACCACAGACAAGGTTTAGACCTTCCGGATTCTCTTGAATGCTGCCATCATTCTAGCTTACACCACGAAGATTCTGAGTAAGAGATCTAAGAGATACTCATTCAATCGAAGGTAGAACAGAAGTGGTTGTCAGGCACGCGTTCATAGGGAATGATGATGATTGTCACGTTCATCACATTCAGATTGAAGTTCGAATGAATATCTTAGAAGCGAAATAAGATGAATTGAATAGAAAACAGTAGTACTTTGCATTAATCCTTGAGGAACAGCAGAGCTCCACACCTTAATCTATGGAGTGTAGAAACTCTACCGTTAAAAATACATAACTGACAGGTCCAGGCATGGCCGAATGGCCAGCCCCTCTGATCTAAGAACCAGGCGTCCAAAGATGATCAACAGATTCAAATATGGTTCAAAAGATATCTAATACAATAGTGAAAGATCCTATTTATAATAAACTAGTCACTAGGGTTTACAAAAATAAGTAATTGATGCATAAATCCACTTCCGGGGCCCACTTGGTGTGTGCTTGGGCTGAGCTTGAGTGTTGCACGTGTAGAGGTCCTTCTTGGAGTTGAACGCCAGCTTTTGTGCCAGTTTGGGCGTTCAACTCTGGTTTTGGATCCTTTTCTGGCGCTGGACGCTAGATTTGGGCAGAGAGCTGGCGTTGAACGCCAGTTTGCATCGTCTAAACTTGGGCAAAGTATGGACTATTATACATTGCTGGAAAGCCCTGGATGTCTACTTTCCAACGCAATTGGAAGCGCGCCATTTTGAGTTCTGTAGCTCCAGAAAATCCATTTTGCGTGCAGGGAGGTCAGAATCCAACAGCATTAGCAGTCCTTCTTCAACCTCTGAATCTGATTTTTGCTCAAGTCCCTCAATTTCAGCCAGAAAATACCTGAAATCACAGAAAAACA
>NC_029786.2:61082549-61085803 GCF_000816755.2 Arachis ipaensis
CAAGAATTCAGTTAAGAACTGAAAAGGATCTTCAGATAGAAGTCTATGAAACTTGCAGTTTTGCTGCATCAGAGAAACTAGCTGAGATTTCAGCTCAAAATTATTTGCTCCAATGGTAGGAATGGAGATGCTTCTTCCATGTAAATTGGAATTAGGTGCAGTAAAGTCACCAAGCATTCTCCTTGCATTATTATTATTTTCGGCTGCCATCTCCTCTTCTTGTTCGAAAATTTCTTAAAGGTTATCTCTGGATTGTTGTAATTTAGCTTCTCTTAGTTTCCTCTTCAGAGTCCTTTCAGGTTCTGGATCTGCTTCAACAAGAATATTCTTGTCTTTGCTCCTACTCATATGAAAAAGAGAGAACAGAAAAATAATAATAATAGGGGTCCTTTTTACCACAGTATAGAGGTTCTAGTGTGAGTAGAAGAAAATAAGAAGAAGAAATTCGAACACAGATGGAAGAGAGGGTTCGAATTTGGGTGGGATGAAGTGTTAGTAGATGAATAAATAAATAGAAGGAGATGAGAGAGAAAGAGAATTTTCGAAAATTATTTTTGAAAAATGGTTAGTAGAAAGAAAGAGAAAAAAAAGAAAGAAAAGAAAAAGAAAAAATAAAAAGGGGACAAAATGCCCCGAAGTAAGGTTCAATAATAATCAATGCACACGGGAAATGATAAAGAAAAAAAATGCATGAATGTGTGAAGAAGAAAAGAATGGGTAGTTAGGCTTGCATTAGATTGTTATAGGTTGTCATATAGGTTAGGAGGGAGGCTTATGTTAATCAAAGATTCGAATCTTGAGATCACTTAGCCATATATAACCTCACCTTGACCCTAACCCCATTACAACCTATGAAAAGACCTCATGATAGGTGTGTGCATACATTGAATAATTGTTGATTGTTAGATGACAAACAAATCGGGGAAAACCTCACCTTGTTCCCGGCTTTCACGGGCTTTCTTCATGCAAGTTATGCACACTCTACTTTGATGATTGAATTGGTAGAGTCATGAATTGTTTTGTCATTTTGGCCCTATATGCTCATATATCTATTCTTGGAAGTTGATTTACCTTTGACCAAGTCGATAGGTACATTTGCATTAGTTGCATCCATATAGGTAATTTACATCCAACAAATTCTCATTCTCCTATGATTCTTTGGTCATCCAATCCCTTTTAGCATGAGGACATGCTTGGTTTAAGTGTGTGGAGATTTGATGAACCCCAATCTTAGGGTATATTTTTGTAGAATTTAGAGGGTTTTATCAACATTCTATCAAACTTATCCATATAAAATGCATGATTTTATGTCTTCTTCCTAATTTTGCTTAATGATTGAAAACATGCTCTTTAGGCCCTAAATGAGCTATATTTTAATCTTTCTCTATTACCATTCGATGCCATGATCCGTTTGTTGAGTTATTTCAGAGTTTATAGGGGTAAGAATGGTTTAGAAGAGAGGAAGGAAGCATACATAAGTGGAAGGAGCATGAAAAATGGAGCTTTGGAGTATTGGCATCAACGCGCACGTGATAAACCACTATTTTATGGTTTATCTTGTGTTTAATTGAGTGGTTTCATTAAGTCTTTACCCACTTATTCGTATGAATTGCATGATTTTACAATCCCTTCCTAAGTTTGTTCTATGGTTGAAAACTTGCTTCCTAGAGAACTTTAATTTGTGTATTTTAATTCTCCTTTATACCATTCGATGTCGTGATCCGTGTGTTAAATGTTTAAAGCTTTATAGGGTAGGAATGGCTTAGAGAATGGAGAAGAAGCTTGCAAAAATGGAAGGAACACAAGAAACAAAGGAGATGACCAGCGAGCATCGACGCGCGCGCATGGCTCCCGCGAGCGCGTGGAATGGAGAAATTTACAGTGACGCAAGCACGTGCCTGACGCATACGCGTGGATTGAAGTCTGCACAAAGGACGCGCATGCGTGGACGACGCGTACGCGTGACAAGGAAATCCGCCAAATGACGCGCACGCGTGACTGACACGTACGCGTGACCTGCGCGATCTACAGAAATAACAAAAAATGCTGGGGGCGATTTTGGGCCGTGTTTTAACCCAGTTTTCGGCCCAGAAACACAGAATAAAGCCAGGGAACATGCAGAGACTCAACACACGTTCACACATTCTCGTTAGGATAGTTTTTTTATTTTAGATCTGAATCTAGAGAGAATTCACTTTTCCTCTAGGTTTTCTTTACATTCATAGTTTATTAGTTTTACGCTTTTGCTTTTGGATATTGAAGAGTCATCACCTCCGTTGAAGATACTATTCTAGTTTGTTTCCTTACTTACTCTTTTTATTTATTCCATATTCTTAATTCTTGTTTAGAGTGGTAATTGGATTATTTTGGATTTATTTAATGCAAAGGATTACTTTTATCTTTAATTAATTTTCAAGCTTTATTTTATTTAATTTATCATATCTTCTTCTTATATTTCTATGAGCGTTACATTCATGTCAATGGAGTAGATTCCCTACTTGACATGGGGGTTGATTAAGAGGAGACACTTGAGTTGGAATGCTCAAGTGCTTAGTTAAATTGGAAGTTGTTGGCTAATTCTGTATTTACTAACGCTAGACCTTCCCAAGGGAGAGGACTAGGATTTGCGAATAAGAGTTAGCTCAATCACTTGACTTTCCTTTATTTAGTAAGGGTTAACTAAGTGAAAACAACAACCTCTTTATACTACACTTGAGAAAAATTCCAACAAGGATAGAACTTCCAATTAATCATTCCCCCAGTCAAGGCTTTTTAATTAGAATATATAATTTTCTTTTAATTACAATTAATTATTTTCTGTCATTTAACTATCAAAAATCTCTCGGAACTTCCTGATTAATAAATTAGCACCCTTTTTAGCAACTCGTTAGGAGATGACCTGGGACTCATACTCCCAGTATTTTTATTCTAAACTTTTGTGACAACCTTTCTAAATTGGATGAGGTAGATTTTAGCTGGTTAAGAACTATACTCGCAACGTATTTCTATATTGATTTCTTAATCGGCTGACTTACGCCTACCATCAATTTTTTGGCGCCGTTGCCGGGGAGTTGCAATAGCGTGCTAATTTATTAATTATTGTACATATTTTTATTTTATTTATGTATTTTATTTTATTTTATTACCATGAGCTATATGTTTCTCTCATTGAATGACGCGTTCACGACCTGATCCGAGCTTAGCCGCATTTGATCCTGAAATTGAAAGAACTCTTTCACGTATTAGGCGAGCTC